>NC_054472.1:44063026-44363026 GCF_017639515.1 Carcharodon carcharias | reverse complement strand
ACCCTATTAGGTAATGGCAGGGTGAACAAAGCGACTCCTAACCCACTATGTGATTCGTAGAAATTCTCACCTGTGCATAATTAATGAGCTTCCAGAGCATGGAATAGAGCACAATTTCCTGCCATTCCAACCAACGGGAAATATGCCACGGAACCTGCCTGCCACCCTGCTTAGCTTCATAAATGGAAAATTCTGCCCAATGCTTTAGGCCAGTGACCTTTCATCAGAACTAAAGAAATGTGAGAGTTTTAAAGACTATAGAAGGGGGAGGGAGCATAAAGAAGAAGGAAGTCTGTGATAGAGTGGAGTATTTGCATTCAACCTCTGCTAGGTAGAGATCAGTACACCAGACAACAACAGCATCATCCTTGTCCACAGGTTTGATGACAATGTTAGGGTTGGAATTGAGAGTACAACCTCAGTTCCCCAACACCGAACAACCCACTTCTACCTCCTTCTCAAAATCCATAAACAAGACAGCCGCAGTTGACCCATTTTTTTCAACCTCTTCCTGCCCCTTGTGCTTATTTCTTTGTATTTGAACTCCATTTTTTCTCCCCTTATAGAGTCTCTTCCCACCAACATCTGCAACTCTTCCGATGCCCTCTGTCACTTCAGTGGTTCCCAGTTTCCTGGCTCTAATCAATTCCTCTTCAATATGGACATCCAATCCCTCTACACCTCCATCACCCAGCACCTCCCAGCACCATGTATTATCCTGTTGCAACAGCTGACATAGTGGCTCACTGACTAGGTTGGGCAAGAACTTTCCAACTTGGTTTACCATACCCATTAATTTCTGGAGCTCAGTCATATTCTGAGGAGCTGGAGACTCATTGATTACTCTTGTCTTCTGTGGATCAACTCCGCCACCAGATACATCCATAAAATGCCCAAGGAACTTAACAATTGGCTGCAAGAATTCACATTTGTTGTAGAGTGAAAGTCCAGCTTCCTCCTGGCATCACAGCACAGCTCGCACTCTAGTGTCATGTTCTATCTGAGTGGAACCATGGCTCAGGACATCATCCATGTGACATATAACTCCATCCAGCCTTTCCAGGAGACTTGACATTGTCCTTTGAAAGATTTCTGGCACTGATGTGATGCCAAAGTGTAGCTTGTTAAGTAAAACCTCCCAAACAGAGAATTGAAGGTTGTAAGCAACAAAGACTCTTCATCGAGAGGTTGTTGCCTAAAGCCATTGTTTACATCTAGCATTGTGAATATTGAACTCATTCATAATTTAGGTAAGGTCATGACCACAGGTGATATAGGATGAATTTTGTGTTCCGCTGTTTACAATCTATGCAAATTCTGATAGATCCTTTGGGTTTTGGCATTGGGACCATTTTCAAACACCAGCTTGTTGGTTCTATCATAGGTGAAATAACCGCCTGCTTCAACATAGAGTCAATTTCTTTACTTTTGGCAAGATGGAAGAGGAACTTTTCTGAGTGTAAACAGGTGCATTGGCTTTATTTCTGGATGTAGAGTTACATGGTATGCTGTCTTCATTCTCCTAGTCCAGCAAACAACTGTGGGAATTCAGTTCTGAAGGTTTTTGGGCTGATCCTTCTCAGCTTTCCAGTTCCTCTACTCTTTAGTCAGATGCAAGTCGGTACAGGACTTCCTGCTCAAAAGTGAGAAATTCTAGTTCTGAGTCACATGCAATGTTTCTGTGATTACTTTCTCTCTATATTGGAAGATTGTGTTCAGTTCTCCTATGACCTTGAATCCCTCCCGGCCCATATAGTATATTTTGCAAGATAGCTGAACAGAGCTTCTCTGCAACCACGGTTCAGCATCAGAAAGAACCAAAACTGCTGCACCTGTGCCTAATTTACTTATTTCCCTCTAAAAGAATATCAGCACTCCAGTAGCTTCTGCTTGGTTCCCAGATATCTCCAAGGAAAAGCATCTCAATATCATGGATATCATCTACTTCATAGGTCTTGCCTCCTTCCGAAGGCCTTCCTTTGTGTGTATTCTGTACAGGCTTCTTGCTATGGCAGACAGCCTGGAAATGGCTCATGTTTCCACATAAATGGCACCCAGCCTCTTTGGCAGGGCAATTTTCATGCCTGTCTTTTTCCCTGCCACACCAATTACAGTTACCTTGGACTTCCTCTATGCTCTTCCTGTCTCCCCTGCTTTTTTATGACAGCTTTTCCTTTTTTAAAATTTGACATACTCTGAGAGTCAGCTGCTATTGAGATAGGGTTCTCAGTCACCTCGAACCACAGCTTAATTCTATTTCTTGACCTCAGTTGAACTCAGTTGAATTGCCTTTGCTAAGGTTAGATCATCTCTTGACTGCAAGTGGTCAAAAAAGGTAACACTCCCACAAAGATTCTATTTCTCATAAGTTCATCTCTCAAACTGCTATACTCACAGTCCTCTGCAAGTTTATACAGGTAATTTATGAATGCATCAATATCCTTGCCATTGGGTATGTTTGTTAAATTTAGCCTGCTCGACAATGGCCTCAGATTGGAGTATGTATCAAGTGCTTTGAATACTTGATTATACAAGTGTTTCTGCACATTAATACTCTATGCGACAAGGATATAATCCACACAGTCACCCATCGCATATGACACCACACTGACCAGCTCGTCTTTGCAGCAGGCTCGATACTGTGTGATATCTGGCAAATCTCCGACACCCTTTCGGCCATGCTTCTGCTTTGGTTGAGGTCACTGACCTTCTCAAATCTTTCAGACAATGGTAGAGACTTCCCATAACTATTTTTCATGTGCTTCAACCATACAATATTATTGTTATTGTTAGACTAATACAAAATACTTAATGAGTCTGCAGAGGTAAATGAAACAGGAGCTTTATCGGAACACATCCCACTTCTCTGGCTTACATCTTCCACGAGGCTGTATAAGACACCAAATCATGTGATGTTGCATCACTTCCTGTATTAACCTATCAACAACCCAATATCCAATATAACTCATTACATTACAATTGGCACCCCAGTTCGTTATAGCAGTAACTTCTTTGTCTTTCTTCTCTGTGTCTGGCTACATAGCTTTTTCTTAACTTCCTTCCTGCTGGTATTGCTTCCTGGTCACGAGTTGCCAGGTCACATGGATCAGTATTTCTTATTATCCAGAAAATTACAATGATGCAAATTCTTAGGGCTGAATTTTCCCCCCATTGAAGGGGGTTGTGTGGGGGTGGGCGGGAGCAAACGCGAACCTGATTGGTGCCCCAGTCGGGTGCACGCTGCCATTTTATGTGGGCGTGACATACACCTGGAAGTGCTGTGCACTCTCTGTGTGGTCAGGGGGATTCCCTGAGTCGGGGCCTGCGCTCTTTCACGCATGTGCACGAAAGAGCACAGAAATCTCCCTGAGGCATGGAGGTGATTAGTTCAAGTTCTGAAAAATTTAATAAAGGTAAAAAAAAATTTATGGGCATGTCCTCTTATGTGAAACTGTTACATGAGCTGGGACATATCCGTTCATTTTTTTCAAAAATATTTATTTAATTAAAATCCCGCCTGTGGATGAGGTTTCATGAAAAATGCGAAGGCCGCCTGGGCTCTTTGTCTGCCCGCCAAGCTTAAGGTTGGACGGGGAGCATTCTTAACAACTTTAATTACTTTCTTAATGGCCTTATAGACCTTTGACAATTCGGCGGGTGCACAGCCAATGTGGCTACGTGCCCGTCAAACTGACAATCTAAATGACACGCGGTGACGTCGGGGCATCCACCCAACATCACCGTGCGTCATTTTACGCATCGACGAGCGGGCCCTGCCCCTGCTCACCGACCAGAAAATTATTCCCCTAGAAGTCATTTTCATACGTTCTTAAAAATAATTACAGACACCCACAGATATTTTAAAGAAATTACAAATTTTCCTTTCTGGAATTCCAGTCATGGATCGTCTCAAAAGGTTACACTGCATTGGGGGCAATAGTAGCTTAAATCAAGATGAGTTCATGAGCAATTGCACTCCTATCATGACTATCTCCTTTCATATGTCATGCAGAAGGCTGTTGGAAAACAAAACAGAAAATGATTGAAACACACAGCTGATCAGTGAGCCTCTATCAGAGAACAAATAAGTTTACGAAGACCCTGAATTTTTGACCCTGAGTCGGTTGCCCAGAGTCGGAAATAATCTTTACTCTTCAAACCCAAATTGGGAGAAACTTCACCAAACAGCTAGATTTTTGTTCCTGGGGTGATTGTTCACTGGAGTTGGGCCCACCATCCCCAGAAACTGTGCTGGACAGCTACAGAGGCTGCCAAGTGCCAAGGCTGGAAGACCCTCTAGCCCTCGCCCCTCACACACCCTCTCACTCCTGTACACTCCCCATGCCCCATCCATGTCAACAAGTGTCACTTGATACCCACCACACACATCTCCAAGGCCCCTCATACCCTCCATGTGAATCAATGCCCCTTTACCTACCCCCATAGCCCCTCATACCCTCCATGCCAACCTATGCTCCTCTACCATCCCTATGGCTCCTTATAGCTCCTATACCACTTAGCGTCAACCTATGCCAACCCATGACCCACAACCTACCCCATGGCCCCTTATAGGCACTATGCTAACTTCATGCCAACTTATGCCCCTCCACTCCACATCATTTGCCCTTGCCTGCTTCAAGCCGACTCATTCAGTATCCACCATGGATAGATCTCCGGAGCAATGCTGAGATGAAATAAAATAAAGTTCTAAGTATCTATTACATTACTTCATTATATAAAAGATACTCTCATTGATAAAAGCCCATTCGATACATTTAAATCCCTTCAAGTACTTAACCACTTATATACAAAAACAATTGTATTCATAGTCCCGCACTAAAGACAGCTAATCCCTTCTAATCCCTTTATAACTATTTGGAGCTGTCAATCAAACTGTGAACTTCCAGCAGTCCCCTTCCCTGCTAGCCCCCTCCCCCGCTAGCCCGCTCCCTCCCCCCCACCCCCACCACCTCCCCAACAGTGATAATGATAGGTTGTGGAAGCAGTCAAGCAGTACTAATGCTATGAAGAGAGTCCTCAGGCTTATGTCAACAAACAGCTTTTGAAATTGCAAGCAGCATTTTTTTTCAACTGGACACAGCAGGCTGGCTTTATTCATGATTTAAAGAGCAGGGGATTTAAATGACTTGACAGCTAGACAGTTCCACAGACTTTATCAACCATTTATGCACATTACTGTCTATCTTTAACAATCCCAAGAGGTACCCGATCTCTCCAAGTGGGTACATGACCTTTTCAAAGATCTCTGGTAGGTTTAAACATTTTCCTCAAATTTGTGTAGCCCACGAGTCATGTTTCAGAAACCTGGGTGGCAAAAATTGGTTGAGTGAAGGCAGCTGCATTTTTGCCTCCATGAACCATGGAATTGTGAAAGATGTCCCGGCCCTGTTCTCCCAACCCAGGTTAAAATAATGGATGCTGGATATGGGGTTTAGACTTCTGGATTCGAGGCTCCGGTCCCATTTTGGCTAAGATCCAAAGCCCTCCATCTTCACGAAAATTTGGGCCAGAGTCTTTATTAAGACTCTGAAAGGTTAACAGTCTCCCCACAGATGCTGAGTAATCTGCTGAATATGTTCACCACCATTTTCAGCTTTTTCAGATTTGCAACATTTGCAGTATTTGGCTACTATCATGTGTCTCCTAGCTTTAATTTTCACAGAGCAACTGTGAATTTTCCTAAAATTCCTGAAATCCAATATAATAATGGACATTATTTAATATATTAGGTTGCCTTGGAGAAGTAGCCTTGATCAGGGGCCTTTAAAATATTTTTCAGCTGCATTATGTCTTTTGATATTGTCAGTTTTTTTTAGGGGGTGTGTCAGTTTTGTTTCAAGGTTGTTTGTCAGCATTTCCTGGTTTGTTAGGTATGATTTTAAACAGTAACACAGTTTTGAAATACAAAATATACCTCTAATTAGAAAAAGCTGATAAATATTTTCTAGATGATTCCCTTCTTTATCAGCTAGGAAACCATCTTTTATTCCACTTCTGAGCAAGGCACCAAGACAATATTTGCAGTCAGTCAAAGTTCCCACAGTTCACTGCTGCTTTTCTGAATCTTTATGCTGCTGGGGTCAATTGAATAAGGTTGCTGTTGGGCACAAAGCATTGTTTAATGATAGTGCATTTTACAAATTTGGCTGCAAAGGTCAGTGAATCTGATTCACAACTCTCAGGGTTTTCATGGATGGAAATTAAGACTGGTCACAAATCAGGCATATTGTCTTCTACCTCAAAATTCCATATTTCTATTCCCAACATATGAAACTGTACTAGCATTGCTAAAATGTAAAATATCCTGTATTCCTTGTAATTAAGGTTGCTGGAAATGGATGGTTGCACTGAATTGCAGAATGCAATTGACCTTCAGGAATTTGAACTTGGTGCTAATGGGTCACAGGCTTGGGACCTGGAGCACATTTAGAAGGCAAAAAGCAAAATTAAGAAATTTGAGCAGTTTCTGAGAAATCTGACAGGTGTAAGTGATACAGCTAAGCTTTTGCATTTATTTACAGTTCTACCAGTTGATCCAGTTACTAAAAATACATTTGCCATTCCATAACTTTAAGCAATGGTTAGCTTACGTTGCATTCTGTGACAATGCCACAGCTCATCAAACTGTTTCTCCTTTAAAATTCCTAGCATGCCATACAAGAAATTGAGACCATGAAGAAATCTCTACAGGGTTTTCGGAACAGGTTAGTGGACCTAGAACAGGACATCATTGAACAGCAGGCTTCAGTCTACAGTGTTCTAACTGAAGACGAGAGGTAGGTGTAGGTCTTCATGAACACTGGCATATTAAGGGTGCCATTCTATCATCGCTGACTGTTTGGTAAAGCCGTTATTTGGGGAGAGGCAAAAGTACTAATATGACTATTAAGCAAGTAAATATAATTAATATCATCTCATTGTGTGCTTATAAACAAGTGAAATAGAGATTTGCCAAACAGGTTTGTCACAAAAGGGCGGTGGCATTTTAACAAGTTCAGGTGATATGATAAACTAAGAACAGAGTTCAAGTGACTTCCAACTGTCCTTTGTACTCAAAGGTTATATCAGTACTCCCAAAAGCAAGAACAGACAAATTGTAGATACTTATTCCCATGCGCAAGTTTCCAATTTGTGCTTTCATCACATCAAGCTCTGGATAAAATTAATATTGCTGCTGCTAACAACAACCACTAGTATTTTTTAAAGGGTCTTTAACACTGTTAAGTGTCCTCTAATGTGTATCACAGCAGTGGTTATTAAATAACATTTCACACTGGCCCACAGAGAGAGATTGTTATGACAGATGACCAAAAGTTTGATGAAAGAGGCAGATTTTAAAAAGGAAAGACAGATTTGCATTTATATAGTGCTTCTCTGGATCACTGAATATCTTAAAGCACTTTGGAGCCAATGGAGTAATTTTGAAGTGTAGTCACTGTTGTAATGTAGGAAACGTGACAGCCAATTTGCACATAGCAAACTCCAACAAACAGCAATGTGATCCTGACCAGATAATCTGGTTTTTATGATGTTGATTGAGGGATAGATATTGACCAGGACACTGTGAATAACTCCCTGCTCTTCTTTGAAATAGTGCCATGGGATCTTTTACACCCACCAGCGGGCAGATGGGACCGCGATTTAACATCTCACCCAAAAAGCGGCACCTTCCAAAAGTGCAGTGCTCCCTTGGTACTGCAATGGAGTGTCAGCCTTGATTTTGTGCTCAAGCCTTGGAGTGGGACTTGAAACCAGAACCTTGTGTCTCAGAGGCAAGAGTGCTATCAACTGAACCATGTTAAGGAAAGTTTTAATGGAGGAGAGAGAGATAGAGAAGGGGAGAGAGGTTTAGGGAGGGAATCCTAGAATTTAGGACAGCTGAAGGCACGGCTACGGCATGGGATGATGAAAAATGGGGATGCACAAGAAGCCAGAATTCGAAGTGCATAAAGATCTCAAAGGAATTTAGGGCTGGAAGAGGTTACTGCAACAAGGCTATGAAGAGATAAAAACAAAAAACTGCAGATGCTGGAAATCCAAAACTAAAACAGAATTACCTGGAAAAACTCAGCAGGTCTGGCAGCATCAGCAGAGAAGAAAAAAGTTGACATTTCGAGTCCTCATGACCCTTCAGCAGAACTGAGTAAAATTAGGAGAGGGGTGAAGTATAAGCTGGTTTAAGGTGTGGGGGGAGAGAAGTTGGGGGGGGGGGGGGCGGTTGTGGTTGTAGGGACAAGCAAGCAGTGATAGGAGCAGATAATCAAAAGATGTCACAGACAAAAGAACAAAGAGGTGTTGAAGGTGGTGATATTATCTAAATGAATGTGCTAATTAAGAATGGATGGCAGGACACACAAGGTACAGCTCTAGTGGGGGTGGGGTGGAATAAGACTAACAGGGCATAAAAGGCATAGATTTAAAAATAATGGAAATAGGTGGGAAAAGAAAAATCTATATAAATTATTGGAAAAAACAAAAACAAAAGGGAGGGGGAAGAAACAGAAAGGGGGTGGGGATGGAGGAGGGAGTTCAAGATCTAAAGTTGTTGAATTCAATATTCAGTCTGGAAGGCTGTAAAGTGCCTAGTCATTAGATGAGGTACTGTTCCTCCAGTTTGCGTTGAGCTTCACTGGGACAATGCAGCAAGCCAAGGACAGACATATGGGCAAGAGAGCAGGGTGGAGTGTTAAAATGGCAAGCGACAGGGAGGTTTGGGTCGTTCTTGCGGACAGACCGCAGGTGTTCTGCAAAGCGGTCGCCCAGTTTGCATTTGGTCTCTCCAATGTAGAGGCCATGAAGAGGTTTGAAAACAAGTTTGAGGATTTGTGTGCCACACAGTGTAGGTCAGCAAAGACAGAGGTGATACGTGAGTGGGATTTGATGGGAGTTAGATGGGCATCAGAGTTTCATATAAGCTGAAGTTCATAGAGAGTGGGAAGCTATTGGAATGGTCGAGTCTGGAGGTAACCCAGGTATGGAAAGAAATACCACCACATGGATCAATAGGTCTGTTATTATGAAAATCTTCAGTGCATTACATTTCAAGTCACCACTGGTACAGCCTTTAGTCAGTCTTTATTGCAACAGTGCATGAAGCAACCAACAGAGAAAGCACATTTGTTATTGGAAAGAAGCCAACAACTCAAGAGGCAAAGCATTTTTTTTCCTGGTGTCAGGATATCCTAAAGGTTGTAGAGGCCACAGATTTGGAAGGTGCTGTTGAAGGAGCCTTGTTGAGTTATTGCAGTGCATCTTGTAGATGGTACATACTGCTGCTACTGTGCATTGATCATGGAGGGTATAAATGTAGAAGGTGGTGGATGAGTGCCAATCAAGTGGGGTGTTTTGTCCTGGATGGTGTCCCAAGCTTCTTGAGTGTTGTTGGAGCTGTACGTGTCCAGGCGAGTGGAGAGTATTCCATTACAGTCCTGAGTTATGCCTTGTAGACAGTGGATACCTTGGTGATTAAAGAATGTCATGAGTTCCTTTTTGTATTTTTATATATAGTTAAAATAAATTACTTTAACTTGTAGTCAAATAGCCGTTAGATGTATCTTATTATTTGATTAGTTTTGATGATTACATCTTCATATTAACTGGAACCTTTCAATAAACATAGGAACAGTTCCTCCAGTCTTTTCCACCATTCAATAAGATCATGGCTGATCTGTGACCTAACTCCATAAATCCACCTTTGCACTTTCTCTAAATAACTTTAGTTCACTAAAATCTATCATTCTCAGATTTAAAATTAATTGATTGAGCATCAATTTCTGCTTGCGGAAGAGTTCCAAACTTCGATCGCCCTTTGTATGTAGAACTGTTTCCAAATTTTGTTCCTGATAAGTCTTGTTCTAATTTTTGTATTATGCCCCTTCGTCCTGGATACCCCAACCAGCAGAAATTGTTTTTTCTCCAGCTACCTTATCTGTTTCTCTTAATATTTTTAAAGATGAATTGTCAATAATCACATCCAAATTTATTCTCTAATTGCTCAACGGACATCCCTTCTCCATACAGAAGTTGTTTCTTGTTTCAATGTGCATTACCTTGTATTTCTCTGAAAGGATGAAAGAACTTGCATTTATAAAGTCCCTTTCATGTTCTCAGGGCATCCCAAAGCACTTTACAACTAATTTACAATAATGTTGAAGTGTAACTGATATATATTGTAGGAAATGCAGCAGCCAATTTGCGCACAGCAAGGTCCCAGAAATAGCAGTGAGATAATGATCAGATAGTCAGTTTCTTTAATTGTGTTTAAGGGAAAACTAGCATGTGGCAGAAAGGAATAGAAGCATATGTTGATAGAGGGAGATTAAGTAAATAGGGTGGGAGAAGGGTCATGTGTAGTGGTTGAGCTGAATGGTCTGTTTATGTGCTGTAAATTCTATGTAATGTTGGTTGAGGGAGAAGCATTGCCCAGAATCTTTCTTCAAAATAATGCCACGGGATTGTTTACATCCATAATGGCAGATAGGGCCTGAGCTTAATGTCTCATTTGAAAAATGACACCTTCAACTGTGCAGCTCTTTCTAAATTCCGCATGGAAGTGTCAGCATGGATTCTGATTTAGCATCCAACAATAGGGCTCCCACTTGTCTTGCTTTCAGTAGGTGTTTATCAGAATGGGCGCTTAGTCTCCTTTGTGCTGCTTCTAGTGGCCCAGGTGAAATGGTCTTTGTTTGCATGATTTGTACTTGTACAGTATCCAGGCTATTGTGCAATCAAACTGAATTTTCTGAGCCCTACTGGTGCTCTCATTATTCGGAAATACCACTTCCTTGCCAGTTGTGAGGATAGCATTGGAGTCGTGAAAAATCACCTGGAAAGGTGTCCTGAGAGAGCAATTGAGTGAGGGAGAGATAGAGGGGAATACCACAGGGGGACCCAGAGGGAAAGCAACAGAAACTGGAATGAGGGAGAATTCATGTCAGCCTATGATGTGTACTGTTCTAGAATGTGTTTTGCTCCTGGAGACAGGCAGCTTTAGTATTTCTCTCTGTGAGATAAGACTGAGCTCTTTGAAACTAGATTTAGGGATCAGTGAATTGAAACAGATTTGGTTTTGGTTTCATATTTCTAGCTTGCTGTATATTATAAAAAGTCATAAAATTATAAGGAAAATTTTAGTTGTAAGTTACTTATAGCAATGATATTTTTGTTGAATCAGTCATATTTACATGGTATCTCATTAGGATTGATAGCTGTAGAAACATTGCAGAAGTAATTTTTGATTTAAGTATTACTTATCTTTAATTTTTCCTATTCTTTTATGTTCTTTATTTGTTTTATAACTTATGTTATTCAGCTCACTATAAACCAAAAAGTCAAATATTTTATTTGAGGCTTAGTGATACTGAAACACTCAACAACTCATATAAACGCAATAATTTTTGCAACCAGGTGACATCATCAAATGTGATGTGATTAAGCATCATGTGCTGTCACATGATTGAATGCCATGTGATCAAATGCCTCATGATCAAATCTCCAGGAGTATGTCAACATAGTTAGTAAATCTAGCTGAGAATGTAATCACTGATCTAAAGCTTAAATCCATCTGCCATTCATTAGACCATCTGCTTAATTGGCATAAACCCTTTTTTCTGTTAATCCTCTTTAATTTTCTCACCACTTCTTTCCTGGAGGTGTTAACTCCTTGCTAGAGCACAGCTGCCTAAAGATTTCTTGCCCAAGTTGCCATTCTTCAGTTATGAGGTGTAACAGTATGAGCAAGGCTAACAAACTACTGGGCTCAGATTTGTTCCCACTGTGCAATGTCAGTACACATGCACTTCCAGCAGCCATCATTGGTCAATGATCAGAGGGCTAAATCCTGGCTGATTTTCTTTTGCTAAACCTGGGTTTCTGAAGTCCATTGTAGAACGCTTACCATCAAATCCAACTGAAAACAGCTAACTCAGCGCAGAATGGGCACTTTTGTTGGGGCCATTCTGGTCTAAATGGCTCAACCTCTCTTTGCTTTACCCCTCAGCCCATCCATTTCCAGATCTGTCCAAATGCTGCTTAAAACGCTTATATTTGTCACCTGGACACATAACTTGATATCAGAAAATATCTTCGAACTACAAGGAGCCCTCTCTTCCAATTTATTTGTGCATGGTAAACTTAAAGCAGTGACCACAACATTCCAGTCATCATTAACCCCCAAACATGCCCTTTAATTTATGATGACTTTTGCACCCTATTACCAATCCAATTTTTAATCCCACAAATTAATTTATCAATAATTGCATGAGTCTTTAGTTACACCTCAAAAAAATTCTAGGATCTCTGTGAAGCAGGGCTTATTGCATCTAAACACTCAGTGACTACTCCTTTTGATCTTTATGTCTCCAGATGAACATTGAAATAGTTTCAAGGGTGTTCTTTTCTACAGATGCTAGGCTAACTGATCTTTAATTTTCAAGTTTGTCTTATATCCGTTTTCAATAACAGAGTATTATTTGAGCTTTCTCTTAAAATTGAAATTTGCTTCAAGTTAACATGTTCATAGCATCATCGATAAGTAGGTTAAAAAATTATCTACTGTATGTCTCTGGATTTGAAAATTCACTTACTCCATCGCATACTACTTGTTTTCTTTTCATTTTGAAATAATTAAGATGTGTTCATAATGATTGTGTGTGAAAAATAGCTTGCTACTTCGTACACTCAAAGACGAATCTTATTGTTACACATTGACAGCCCTTTAAAATTCCCAAATCTGAAGGATTTGTGTGAAAAATGAACATAAGAGATAGGAGTGTGAGTAGGCCATATGGCCTCTCACGCCTGCTTTGCTGATCAGTAAGATCATAGCTGATCTTTTCCATTTCCCCTCTACTTTTAATTTCCCTTAGAATCCACAGTTCAATCAATCCTAACCTTAAATATGCTCAATGATATAGAATCCATAGCTCCCTGGGCTAGAGAATTCCAAAAATTCACCATCTTCTGAGTGAAAAAAAAAGGCTGCCAATCAGAGTGTAGCCTTTTCATTTCTCAATGTCCAGGAAGTTAAAAGAAATAAGACTGAGCTAAAGTCGAAAGCAGCTTTCCACAGAAAGGTGAAAGGAACTAATGGATGATAGGAGTATAGGAATTGCTCAACTAAAAATCCATCTGCACTGCTTCTACAATCCTGGTAGTCGTACAAAATAACAATAATTAAGTTGCTGAATAAGCATAACAATCGATATCGATCAATTAATTTAGACTATTCCCAGACATGAGATGAGGAAAACCCCAATACTTTGGGAAAGTCACCTGTTTCTCCCGAATATGTTACACTTACCACATGCTGTGTCTCAAGTTACTCATGAGCTGATAAAGGCTTGAGGAATGACTTGGTCCACAGCCTGCAACTTGAAGCCCCTGGCTTCTGTCTCAATGCACCATTATCCCATGCAATTTCTTTGTGAACTCTTTAGGCAACATAGGCAATTATTGTCTAATTGTGAACATTTTTACAATCTGAATTTGCATTCAAACAAAACTGAATAATTTTTTTCTCTCAGAATGTATGGGGAGGAGGCCTCCTGCTCATTATCCTGGACTGAATTCAAATTTTGGCTCAGAGATGAAGGGTTGGATTTTCACTTTGGGCTTGTCAAATGCGAATCAGGCCATTTCCTGAGTTTGGAAACCTGAGCCCGTCACCTCTGCCCATACTCACCATATTTTTGACTCACATGGGTGAGCAGGGTTTTGGTTTTCGAGTCTCCAGGCTGCTTAGAAGACACGCCTAGATTGACTGGGATATTAACTCCCAACTCTCCAGCATAGTTATTATGCTCCCTAGCCCTGATATCTCACATCTCGACCTGGCCCATGCCCCATCCATGCCCCCCACATTTCCCCATGCCACCCTAAGCCCCTTCAAACCTCCATGCCCCCTCATACACACCCCATGTCCCCATGCATCCTCCATAGCCTCTCATCCAGTATCCACTATGGGGAGACCACAGAATGTCTTTGAAATGGACATTAAAAAAATAAACTCCTAACAATCTACAGAGCTGTCATATTCAAAGACACTTCTTACTGAAAAAACTCTCATTCATAGAAACCACTCAAAGAATATTAATTATCTCAAATGGTCAATCTGTTGTAAAAAGAAACATTTGTCCACTCACCACATCAAAGACAGATAATACTTTAAAAACCCATTAAAATTGCAAATCAAAATGGAAATGTAGCTCCCCCTCATGAGACAAAACTCAGCAAAGCATAATAGCCCCAACATTTTTTTCTCTACTCTTTCATGGGATAAGTGCATCACTGGCAAGGCTAGCATTTGTTGCCCATCCCTAATTGCTCTTGAATAGAGTACTTCAGAGAGCAGTAACCACATTGCTGTGGGTCTGGAGTCACATGTAAGTCAGACTGGGTAAGGACAGTAGATTCCGTTCCATTAGTGAATCAGATGGGTTTTTTCAACAATTGATAATTGTCATGGTCATCATTACTGTGATGATCACTAAATTCCAGATTTATTAATGGAATTTAAATTTCTTGGTGGGTTTGTACCCATGTCCCCAGTGCATTAGTCTAGTGACGGTATGACTATGCCACTGTCTCCCCATAACTATCAAAATAGTCCCTGGGAAATGTAAATTAGAGTCCAGTGAGACTGAAAAACCAGATGACCATTTTTTATAGTTGCTGATGCTGTTTCATTTCCATTTTGAGGGAGATTGCCTGTTAATCAATGGAGTGGAGCAGTTGATTTTATTTTGTACTTTCAACAGCAGGGCCATTTTTTTCAAAGTAAAAAATATCTGGACACTTAAATCTCAAACTGAAACATGCCAAGCAAGTTTCCAAACACATTTTTCTAAAGTACCGTAATGCATATCAACACATACATAATGGTTGTCAATGTGATGGTCAACTTATCTTTGCAGGAGAGAGCCTATGATTAATCACTGCAGTAAAAATACAATTACATTACATACAGCAGCTGATAGTGATATTTGAAGGTATCTAAACATTTAACACTTGCTTGGAAGAATGTTCCAGACTCCTCAGTAGACTTCGCTCAGTGGTCATGAACCCTCAAATCTGGCAAGATTTTTTAGTGCTTCTAAAACCCACACCAACACACAAATGGTGTGGGGAAGGAAATTCCAACTTTCTATCGCCCTCACAATTTTAACCCCAATCTCAGAAGAGGTGTGTGCAGGATTCGCACTCGAGGCCTTCCCAATCTGCGAAAAGGCAACACAAAAATAATGCTGGTTTGGAAAGGCACAGCAAATTGGAATTTGCAGCCAAAAATCCCAAATTGTTTTGCTTTCCCGACCCTATTTCCACCTCTATCGGGAAATGAAAATCTGGCCCGAGGAGTTAACCACTTCACAAGTTATTGTTAAACTCACTAGTGATCGAGATATGCTAATTTTGTGGCCCATCATATAAATACCCTTGCCATTGAGGTAATGAGGTGGCTATTGGACTGGATTAGTGATCACAAGGATATAAGATCCAATCTAACCATAGCAATTGTAAATCTGATCATTTGTGGCTTGTAGCAGAAAAAATATTACTTCTCAATCTGGCAAATAGTCAGCAAAAACCCACTTGATTCACTAATGTCCTTCAGGGAAGGAAACCTGCGAGGCCTACCTATTTGGCCTATTCCTGACTATGTAGTTACCTCAATGCCCTCTGAAGTGATCCAGTTGTCTGAAATGGTCCAGAAACTTAATTCAGTTGCCTACACAATAATGATAGGAAATAAATGCAGCCTTGTCAATGTCATTCACACCTCAAGTATGTTTTTCTTTAAAAAAAACTGTGTTTACTGTATCATTGGCCTTGTGCTTATTTAATTAATATTTGTGTTCTGACAGAGAGGATGTGAAACGACTGCAGACACTACGTCGAGCAGTACGTCAAGAAGTTACAGAGTTGGAGGTTCAGCTTGAGGATCGGTCTCGGCAACTTGGAGAAGGAATGGGAATGGTAATTTTAATATAAGACGAAGCATATTTCCTTCAATTACAAAACTTACCAGCTTGATTTGATTCATATTTGAGCTATTTCCTACTTAGTTTATTGAAAATGAAATGCTTTGCAAACATTCCAGTTTCTTGGAAGTAAATAATACAAAATAAAAGAGTGGGTGAAATCAGAACACGTCAGTCAAATTTAGTATTTGCTTTTTAATCACGTGCTGAGATAGTTAAATAATTATCATCAAAGGAAATTTCAATGATCCAATTAATTGTTCTTTGAAATGTTCTAAAAAAAATACATTTCAGCATTAATTGGAATCTGCAGGTTTAGAGCAGTTATGGAAAAGGATAAAAAACAAACAGATGTGAAAATATTCAGCTGGAGGAGAGCTGATTTCAGTGAGTTGAAAAAGGATCAGGCCCAGGTGGATCTGAACCAAAAATTGGCAGGTAAAAATTGCAGCCATCTTCAAAAAAGTGACCTTTCAGGTACAGACTAGATAGATTCCTATGAGGAGGAAAGGCAGGGCATCCAAAGCTGGTGTTCACTGGATGACAAAAGATATAGGACAGGATTTTCATCTTAGAGGTGGGTAGCGATAATCAAGAAATTTCCCGGCTCGCTGTGCCTGCCTTGAGAGAAAGTGCCTGCAAAAGCAGGATTTTCATTTCACGGGGGAGGGTGCTAACTGGAAATCAGGATACTGCCCACAGACGCAATTCAGGGGCAGCCACAGGGGCAACCGAGCGCCAAGGCGGGCTAGTTAAAAGGCCCATCTTGGTACTCTGGGACTTCGTCCCAGTTGTTTTATATAAAATCAGGGCCCCTAGCCCTCACCCCTCACACCCCCTCATCCTACACACACTTCCCATACCTCATCTATGACAACTCATGACCTTCTACCCATCCTCCCATGGCTTCATGGCCCCACATATGCTCCATCTCAACCTATGCCCCTCCGCCCACCTTCAATGGCCCCTCATACCACCATGCCAACTTGTGCCCCTCCACCCACCCCTAATGACCCCTCTTTCCCTCCATACCAACCTATGGCATTTCCATGTCATTCACCCAGTATATACTCTGTAAAGAACCAATGAACATGGAAATAACAATGGTATGTGTGGAAAAGCTTTAAAAAGCAGTCATTCGTTCATAACTGTCTTTAAAAAATGCTCTTACTACAGCCCTATAAAAGTGTTCATCAGCTAAACCTTTAAAGTATCAATAGCAGAAACTACAAACACTTGACATATTTTTATCTTGTGAAAATAAATATTTAGCAATTGAGAAAATAGATCTAAGAGAAAAAGCTGTAAAGCAAGCAATGTTTTCCCTTGGGTGCACCTGTCTAAACTGACTAATGGATGCCTGGGCTCTCAGCCAAGCCTCATTATGCATAACATAGGTAGGAGTGTTGGTGCACAGTCCTTGTGGAGGTGAAATCCCCTTTTCACACTGAGCATAACCGCCATGGTGTTGTGTGGTTCTACCACCATGATCAATGGGATAAATTCAGAACAGATCTAGCAGCTCAAACCTGGGAATCTATGAGGCGCTATGAACCATCAACAGCCGCAGAATTGTTTTCAATCACAATCTGCAACCTTATGTCCTGGCACATCCCTCATTCTACCATTACCATCAAGCTGGGGGATCTACCCTGGTTCAACGAAGAGTGCAGGAGGACATGCCGGGAGCAGCACCAGGCATATCTAAGAAAAAAATGAGATGTCAACCTGGTGAAGCTAGAACACAAGACTCCTTGCATGCCAAACAGCAGAATCAGCATGCAATATGCAGAGCTCAGTGATCCCACCAGTGGGACAATTCTAATCTGACCAATTACCTCACCGGCAGTCTCCTCTTGATCATCAGCAAGGTGAAGGAAGGTGTCATCAAAAGTGCTATCAAGCGGCATTTACACAGCAATAACCTGCTCACTGATGCTCAGTTTGGGTTCTGCCAGGGTCACTTGGTTCCTGACTTCATTACAGCCAAACATGGACAAAAGACCTTAACCCCAGAGGTGAGATTGAGGGTGGCTGCCCTTGATAGCAAGGCAACATTTGACCAAATGTGGCATCAATGAGCTCCAACAAAACTGAAGTCAATGAGAATCAGGGGGATTCTCTGCTGGTTGGAGTCATACCTAGCACAAAGGAAGATGGTTGTGGTTGTTGGAGGTCAATCATCTCAATCCCAGGACATCACTGCAGGAATTGCTAAGGGAGCTGTCTTAGGTCCAATCATCTTCAATTGCTTCATCAATGACCTTCCTTCCATCATAAGGTCAGAAGTGGGGATGTTTGCTGATGATTGTATAAAGCTCAGCACCATTCGCGACTCCTCAGATATTGAAGCAGTCCACGTCCAGCTGCAGCAAGACCTGAGACTGAATTTTACAGACCCCCGCCAATATATTTGAAGGTGGGCAGCTTGTAAAATAAAGCAGGTTGCCAGCCCATTGCCTTTTCGCTTACCCTGACCTGCCTCACATGTTACAGTGGCAGGGTAAGACATCAAGCAGCCCACCCACCCTAAGGCCTATTGAGGCCCTTAAGTGGCCAATTATCTGCCAATAACTGTAATTTTTTGGTCTGTGGGGGAAAGTATGAGCAAGGCGAGCAGCTTTAGCTCCATGGGCTGCTGTTGGGAAGGAAGGGTGGTACCTCCTTTGAGGGTTTCCTGTGCCCATCTGGGGCACCACCTCCAAGATCATACCCTCCCCTCCTCTATCTCACTCCCTGGGATGTCTAACCCCACCCCAGTCGCCATACCCCCAGCCGGTGAGGTAATTGGTCAGATTAAAATTGTCCCCCTGGTGGGATCACTGCCCAAAATCCCTCAAATCCAGGAGACTTTGTGTGGGATTTTCCAATCCACACTCTAAGGGCAGAATTTTACGGTCCCATTTCGGTGGGGACAGGGCTGTAAGATGTGGCGAGACATTTTAAACCTCATTGACTTCGGCGAGAACGTAAAATCCTGCTGCCATAAAATTTTGCCCTAAGTGTGGTAGAGGGTGGGAAAAGCAGTGTTTTTCCCTCTGGGCGCAATGGCAGGTTTTCGTGCTATATTGTCTGTTTCCTGCCTCATTAATTATGCATCAGCAGGAAACACATTGGATTGTGGGTGGGCAGCCTCTGATTGGCCTGCACCACAATGACCTCAGTGGTTCTTTGCTCCAGGCACCATATTTAAGCCACACCTACGTACAGGCTTCTCAATGTCTACAGCCCAAGACTGCCCCACAGAAGACATGGCTCCCAAAGGGAAGAAGCACTTTGCTCCTAAATTGTGTGACACCTCCCTGGGCCACCTACTGGATGCCATGGAGGACTGCTATGATGTGCACTATCCCGGTCATGGCCAGAGGAGGTGCACCAATCTGGTTTGGGAGGCGGTTGCAGCGGCAGTCAGCTCTA
Organism: Carcharodon carcharias; assembly: GCF_017639515.1. Lineage (NCBI taxonomy): Eukaryota > Metazoa > Chordata > Chondrichthyes > Lamniformes > Lamnidae > Carcharodon > Carcharodon carcharias. The sequence continues at coordinate 44,343,611 of NC_054472.1, read as the reverse complement.
ACACCACACAGAAAACGTCAGCGATCCAAAGCAGAAAGAGGATGAATGATCTCATCCATTCCGCCAGGGTAAGTCAACCATCGCAACACTCTCAACTCACACACTCACAAGCCCATCAGGCATTCTGAAGATGACACTACACAGGGATCTCCCACACTGCCAGTTCAAGGGACATCACCAGTCACTCTCGCACCACACATTTTCACATCTCCATCTGGGCTCATATCCTGTGTAGCTCGCATTCACATTCGTGCATGGCTCCACTCACCACCCGCACAAGGCAGGCATCCTTATCCTCTACCTTGGCATGTGTCCTGCTCACAGTCTTCATTTGTCTTTATGCAGGACCAGCTGGTTGGCACACAATAGAAGGGAGAGATCCCAGACCAGAATCACACAGTGCAGAAGGGGCCCTTCGGCCCATCGAGCCTGCACCGACACATGAGCAACACCTGACCTACCTACCTAATCCCATTTACCAGTACTAGGCCCATAGCCTTGAATGTTATGACGTGCCAAGTGCTCATCCAGGTACTTTTTAAAGGATGTGAGGCAACCCACCTCCCCATCCTCCCAGGCAGTGCATTCTAGACCGTCACCACCCTCTGGGTAAAAAAGATTTTCCTCACATGCCCCCTAAACCTCCTGCCCCTCACCTTGAACTTATGTCCCCTCGTGACTGACCTTTCAACTAAGGGGAACAGCTGCTCCCTATCCACCCTGTCCATGTCCCTCATAATCTTGTACACCTCGATCAGGTCGCCCCTCAGTCTTCTCTGCTCCAACAAAAACAACCCAAGTCTATCCAACCTTTCTTCATAACTTAAATGTTTCATCCCAGGCAACATCCTCATGAATCTCCTCTGCACCCCCTCCAGTGCAATCACATCCTTCCTATAATGTGATGACCAGAACTGCACACAGTACTCCAGCTGTGGCCTCACCAAGGTTCTATACAACTCCAACATGACCTCCCTACTTTTGTAATCTATGCCTTGACTGATAAAGGCAAGTGTCCCATATGCCTTTTTCACCACCCCACTAACATGCCTCTCTGCCTCAGAGATCTATGGACACACACGCCAAGGTCCCTTTGTTCCTCAGAACTTCATTGAATACTTCCTTGCAAATTACTCCTTCAAAATTGTACCAGCTCACACTTTTAATGGTTAAATTCCATCTGCCACTTATCTGCCCATTTGACCATCCCATCAATATCTTCCTGAAGCCCAAGACACTTAACCTCACTGTTAACCACCCGGCCAATCTTTGTGTCATCTGCAAACTTACTAATCCTACCCCCCACATAGTCACCCAGGTGTGGAGTGGCTGAAATCAAGGCCCTCGATCCCTACATGGTGCATGCCATCGCGCTGGCTGGACAGCACTGGCCGTGCATCAGCTCATCCTTCAGACAATGATACCGTGAGTCTACTGTCGTGTCTTCAAGTCGCCTGCCATGCACCAGTTAACTCTACTTTCTTTCACAGGCACCTCTGGAAAGTGCCCAATGGCATCAAAAAGCCAGACTCTCATTTCCAGCCCTGAGGATAGCTCGGAACAGGAACCAGAAGATAGCACCATAGAGAAGACCCCGTCAAAAAACGCAACCACACCCTCCACCAGTGCAGAGACACACACTTCGGTGGGATCTAGTTCTAGGGTAGCCTCGGGGTCACAATCAGGTGAGCACAGCACACAATCTGTTCCAAAGCAAGTGGAGGGAGGGACATTCAAGATAGCCGGCACTCGGAAGACTGGTGAAAGCCAGGGTTCTCTTGAATCTGAGTCTGATGACGAGCCTCTGGAGTAGTTGGTGGAGCTGCAGCAAAAGTCAGGGAAATATCAGGAAATATCAGCTGCTTTCCTCAGATTGCAATGTAGGATGGAAGAGCCTGTCCATGTTCAGTCTGAGGTAATAGCACTGGAATGCCAAAGCACTGAGGTCAACACTGATAGGATGGCGGCGACCATGGAGACCTTGGTCCAAGGCATAGGTCCTACACTGCATCAAGATCTTACTTCATCAGTGTAGATATTGGTGGTATCTATCAGTTGCTATGTCAGAGAGGGGCGGGGCAATTCGATCACACGCCATCTGCACCTGCTCCTCAAGGAGTCAGCCAAGGGACTTCGGGCACCCATAGGGGTGGACCAATACCCCTGGCGACATCCACCCAGGTGATTCCAGGAGTGTCTAACTGATCCCAGCCCCTTCTTCCTGTGACCCCCATTGCCTCCAGCTCCACAGGCCAAGGAGGGTGCACCTGCCCCACAGTGGAGACCAAAGCAGACCTAGGTCCTCCAAGCTTCAACCCTCTAGTGGACGTCTGCCAAAGTCATCACAGACAAAGAGCATAGCAGTCAACAGGCTGCCTCCACCTCCACTGAGGATGTTGGGTATGCACCAAGATGTAGCGGTACGGTGAACCACACGTATATAATTTTCATCAATGTAAATATAATTACACTTATTTCACATCTCTTCTTGTTAATGCCTCCTCTTTATGGTGAGCTGTGTTGTTGTTGATCAGTTGTGACACCATGGTCCCTCTCCTCACTTATCATAGATGTCGCTGTCATGGGCCTCTCATCTATGTAGTGTGCTTCCATATCACCAAAGTCTGTGTCCATTCTCAGATCATTCCCGAAATCAGTGATGCCTCATCCTTAATGTTAAGTGTGCTTGTGGAAGGAACCTCATTCACATGCTTTACTGGGTCATGTCATGTTCATTCTTGGCTGTTCAAGATTGAGGCTGAGGTGTTCACACATCTCACCTGCATTATTGAGAGGTGAAGTTGTCGTGCCCATGGAGAGATGTTTGAACGCACAAAGAAGGGTCATTTACCTGGAACTCCATGTATTCACTATCATCTGGCAGGATTTTCAATCTATTAGGCCTTCCTCAGAGCTTGTGTGCACTCTCGTCTGCCTTGCACATTGCCAACTCTTTGGGTGCACAGCACATCTGCTAAGCTCACCAATAATTGTGAGCACCTTCCCACCTCAATGTGTCGGATCTCTGCCCCTTGAAGCCACATTATTGCACTGGTGTTCGACCCTACAACCTTGAGCCTTTCTTACCTTGTTGTTGTCTGTATTGCGGCCACAAGGCTCTCATCACAATGTAGGGATGCAGCACTGTGCCATACCTTCTGCGTACCATACCCTCACCTAAACCCATGCCAAGGTCAGTGATGATAAATCCAAATGATGATGTGTTACGGTCAATGGAGCATTTGAGCATGCTCTGGAAGTTCATATGATAGCTTTAGACAATGTTAAGGGCAGCAATGGGATAGGAGCAAGAATGTATTGAAGCTGAAGTGTGCTCTTCGTTATCAACGAGGCATGACCTTGAGGGCTTCATGGTCTCTTAGCATTTTGGAGCTTGCAAAGGCCAGGGCTGGCCATGAGGGCAGACTGTATCCAAGAGGATGCATTTTAATGATTGGCCAGCAAGCGTGTGAACATTGTGATCCTCAGGTGGTCCACATCCCTGAAAAGGTCAGGATGCAAGCAGGCCTGCATCCCTAACTGAGAGTGCCGGATGTCAATGTGATGGAGAAGAAGGTGACACAGGTGACTAAGTGATGTCAAAATGGATTAAAACCTGTGGAACATCCTTGGCAACCTTGGCCCAAATGTGGCCTATCAGTGTTACCATCAAGGTGTCACAATCAAGGTGACAGAATATGTTGGCCCATTGGTGGAGATGTATCTCCTTGAGGAGCTTTCTCAGACCAAGGCATACAGCTAAGACTCCACTGAGGATTGTACAGCAGCTCCTGCCTCTACTAGGCTGCCGTAGCGACTGGGATGTTGGAGAGATGTTAGAAGAAGCAATAACCTGTGACACCTGATGTCGGGATGCCCTCCTCCAGGTAGCATCTCATTTCAGCAAGGACATATGTTCCCAGGCTTCCTCATCCTTCAGGGTCATAATCAGGACAATGGTTAGATAAAGGTATAAGTACAATTGGAAGTGCATTATTGAAATGTTCATGTGGGCCCATGATGGAGGGCACTTGTCCAGGCGGAAACTCACCACAACTCGTCATCCTCCTCTGGTGGTTATGAGGGCCTCATGTGCACGCCTGCCTCGTCTGGCCTGTACTATGGTCTCTTCCCCTGCAGCTTCAGATTCCTGGACCTCATCGCCCTTATCCCTTTCAGACACCCTTTTTGCAAAGGCCCACAATTACATCCCCTATCCCTGATTGAAGGAGACGTGCAACTCCTCAATGTTGGCATCTGGCAGGTCCTCACCCGTTTCCAGTACCAGGTTGTGCACTGTGCATTGATGAACCGTGAGACCCTTTGAAGAGTGTACTGGAGTGCTCTGCCAGATCTGTCAAAGCAACGGAATTGCATCTTCAAGATACATTGCTCCACAATGTTCAGGTAGTGGCATGAGCATCGTTGTACCTTCTTTCAGCAGAATTTTGGTGTCCGCCGCATGGGCGCCATCAGCTATGTCCTTTGCGGGCACCATTTGTCACTGAGGAGTCAACCCTGGATTCAGTGTGGTGCCTCAAAGATGTCTAGGATCTGCAATCTACTCAAGATGTATGAGTCATGACAGCTTTCTGGGTATCCGGCACAAACCTGCATGATTTGTTTCTTGTGGTCACAGAGCAGCTGCACTTCAAGCAAGTGGATGTCTTTCCTGTTGATGTATTGGAGTGCCTGTTGCCAGGAAGCTCTTACAGCCATGTGAATGTAATTGATGGCACCCTGCACCTGTGGGAATCCGGAAATTGCAACAAAGCCCAGAGCTCTAGCATCCTGGCTTGCTTGATCTCTAGCAAAGTCAACCCAGCTGTGGGCCTTGGCAAAAAGGGTGTCTGTCACCTCCTGTGCGCCAAAGCTTGAGAGATCCCACAGCTCCCTAGTGGAGCTCTGGAATGAGCCACTAGTGTAGAGGTTAAGAGCGGCAGAGACTTTCAGAGTCACTGGCATTGGATGTCCTCCCAGTCCTCGTGTTGTTAACTCCTGGAGAATGTGGCAGATGTAAGCCACCAGATCCCAGGACATGCAGAGGCATCGGCGACACTGATTCTTGCTGATCTAATGAAAAGACATGCGTGTTCTGTACACCCTGGGTCTTGAGAGGCACTTATGGACAACATTCCTGTGAGCCTCATCCTCTGCGCCCGGAGGGGGCCCTGCTACCCCTTGGTCATAAGGGTGGAGTTCCTCCCTTTGGCAAGTCTGACACCACTGTCGCAATCCTCACCGCCTTCCCTCCTGCCTGTATGCGATTATGCAGGCAGCAATACATCCAACCTCTATCTTCCTGAAAGTCTCCTCTCTGCAGCATCAATGAGAAAAAGACGAGTCAGCATGATGGTCCAAAGGTACTATTTCTCGCGATGACTACTGAGTGACTGTGGGTTCAAGGGCTTGGTTCTAGTGTCTGCACCTATTCGCCACTGAATCCTGGCCAGTGCAAGGTACGTTTCAAGGTGCTCCTTCCCCCCTCCCTCCACCTTTATATGACCAACTGCTGTGAGATTGCTTGGCCAGGCCCTGGGATCCACATCCACTGCACTCTAATATTAAATTCTGTGGAATACACATGGGGCAAAATTTTTCTCTCATTGGGCGGGCACGTGCCCGACCCGACCGGCAATGACGTCGGGCGAATGTCCCAATGTTATCGTGCACTCTCGCGCTATTTTGCTCGGTGGGTGTGCACAAGAGTTGGCATCACACCCGCCAATAATTAAGAGGCTTATTAAGGGCCTTAATCAATTAATTAAATCAAATTTTCTGCTGCCCATCCAACTGTTCAGTTGGCGGGCGGGTGAATAGGCCAAGCGTCCTTTGCATTTTGCAAAACGTCATCCACGGGTGGGATGAGGTTTCGACCAGTGATTAAAACAAAATTAAAAACTTTTAAAATTAATTTTTAACATGTCCCTGCTCATGTGACAGTCACATGAGGGGACATGTTTTCCTTATTTTGCCATTCTGTATTTTTCACGTTAAAAATCTTCAGCTCCCTGAGGCAGCTCTGTGCCTTGAGGGAGCTTTCGTTGAGCGCACCCGTGCCCATGCGCTGGCTTCTCTGCTCGCCCCCCTCCCCCTGCCATCCAGGCAGTGCTGAGCGTTTCAGCACGTGATTCACCCTGGCTGGCTGTTCAATCACGGTTGGAGTCTGATCATGAGCGGCGGAACATTGCGCAACTACTCCAGGCCCACCCACTGCACCCACCCGACATGGGGAAAATCCTCCCCATGAGATCTAACTTTCATTGAGGAACTGAGACTATTTGAGGTGGGGCTGAGATTTCTCACCTGTTAACCTGCCAGTGCCAAGACTCTGAGCTCCTGCTTTTAAGATGCAGATGCTCTTGACCTCATTATCGCTCTGGACAATTGGCACAGTTGGAACAAGGGGTTAATACAAAGAGATCAATTAGTGTCACAATTCAGGATTAGTCTTGCATGAATAATCTTCATTGCTTCACTCTTTTGATTCCCTGCATTGTCATTGAAAGGTTCCTAACATGTCTCAGCTGTGCATCCCTCCTAATTTGGGAGTAGAAATTTAAATTGGGTGCCCCTTTAATTGGCCCCCAAGTGTAGTGCACCACTCCTCCAAAGGGCTTTCAGAGCCCTCACCAGCAGACTTTTTCCTCAGTTTAATTTTGTGCTGCGCTATCACTTCAGGTTGTAAGCTGGTGGTGCTGAGGTCTCACTACCAGCCTGGACCCTCCCTGTGTGACTGTGGAAATCTTTCCCATCATCCTGAAATAGCATCATTTTCAGATTTCCCTCCCTCCAAATATCCTCAAGCCTCCCCATCCAATGCTTGATCCCATTGTGATTGTTGTGGATATCTCTATGTAACTCCCTGAATCATTTGAGGTGGGTGTGGCTATGCCCCATTTGGTCCTTACCCATCCCTATCTTGAGGCCTATTGCACAGTGAAATATAGGCCAGTATATTGCTGTTGGAGTGCAGGGGCGGGCCCGACATGCCGACGCGAAAAACGACATTGGGCATGCATCCCGATGTCATCGCGTGTCATTTTGATACTTGGACCGCCGGGCATGCGACAGAGGCGGTTGCACGCCCACCTAAAAAGGCCATTAAAAAGCAATTAAAGTAGTTAACCGCGCTGCCTGTCCAACCATAAGGTTGGTGGGCAAGCGAAGAGCCCAAGCAGCCCTCACGTTTTTCAGGAAACGTCATTCACGGGTGGGATGAGGTTTCCTGAAGGTTTCATAAAATAATTAATTAAATTTTGCAAAATTGACAAACATGTCCCAGCTCATGTGACACCGTCACATGATGGGAAATGTTTAAATAATTTTTAACTTCCTTTATTCAAAAGTTTTATTATGAACTTAATCTTCCTGAGGCAGCTCCGTGCACAGGTAGCACTGAGCACCATGGAACGTGTATTATGCTGGGCGGGCCTTAATTGGCCCGCCCACATAAAATGGTGGCGCGCAGTCAATCGCAGGCAGCAATTGGCTCCGCGCCTGCCCCCATCAAGCCTGCCTGACATGGGTAAGATTCAGCCCATAGAGACTCCCCCATGAGACACTATCTTTATCCCATATATAACCAGCAGAGGCCTATCCTGACAGTGACTGTGCCATCTGCAGCCGGGCCATGTCAGGCAGCCCAGTATTAAGTCAGAAACTACCCGGACTGAAGCATCTGATTTAATGACTATGCTCTGCACACAACATGCTGGGCATTACTGTCCCTGGGCTGACATGCCCTCCCCTCCCTGGATGGGACAAGGACAGTCATTGCAAGATCAGCAATGTAAATTGAAGTGCTTCTTCACTCTGCCATCCTCCATTGTTGCCCAAACTCACTTATGACCCTCTCGAAGATTCCCTTCCCCATTTTGGCCTGGAGGACACTTCAAACCTGCAATCCCCTAGACATGTCTGTGAGTGTAACCTTCGCCACTCTTACCCCCTGCTCCTCCAAGTGGAGCCTTTGCCTTGACTCTGTCCACTCCACCCTCCCCCAGTTGGGCCCTTGCCCTGCAGCACATTACAAGCCACCCTTGCCTTACTGATGGTCTGGTAGGTAGGGTCTTGTGTATGAAAACCTCCTGAAAGCAAAGTGGTGCTGCCTATGAAGCCTGGTGCTGAGCCCGAGTTACCACAAGTGCTGCGCGATGCAAGGGCGGTGAACAAATCTCAAAGTCATGAGCGAAGTGCAGGTCATCAGTTGAATGTTGCTTATATCCGGTTGTAAAACACATCGGTCTAATTAGATGCCGAAGAGCCCTTTTAATCTAGCATGGGGGTGAGGGGGATGGGGGTGATTCTGGTGAGCAGCCGTTATAATGAGTATGCATGATACACAAATGTATTAAAATTACCTTCCTGACATCATGCAGCAGGAAACGCATGCTGCCATTGACGTCAGGAGCTGATGATCTCAACCTGTTTTCTCACAGACCTAAAACAGATTTTTCCACTCACGTGATATTTTCCAATTCCGCCTGCCATGGCGCCCACCATGGAAGGGAGAGAAAAATCCTGGCCTTCATCTTTCCCTCTTTGGGACTGCTTGTAGTCCCAGCAGTGGCCATACAGTGGCCATAACTCTCTTTTGACGCTGCTGGGAATACACAGCTGCCGGCCAATCAGAATGGCCAGCAGCTCTCTCAGGCAGGACTTCCTCCCTGATAGCGGAAATCCCACTCTGACCCAATTAAGGTAACTTCCAGCATAAGTCAGGCAGCTGGATTTCTGTTTGGCGAGTTGCCAGACGACTTTTAGGTCAAGGGGGTATTGTGGGGGTGTTGGTGGGGGGGGTGGGGTGGTGTGGGTAGTGGGTAATCTGTCCACCGTAAATGTCCAACCCCTGGATAACTTTCACACTTGGACTGCTAAGTGGCAAGTAACATTCGCGTCACATGAGTGCCAGACAATGACCATCTCCAACCATAGATCATCTAACCGTCTTCTCTTGACATTTGATTACCATCACTGAATCACTATCAACATCCTGGGAGTTACCATTGACCAGAAACTGGACTGGACCAGCCATATAAATACTGTAGCCACAAAAGCCGGTCAGAGACTGGGAATTCTGAGTTGAGTAACTTACCTCCTGACTCCTCAAAGCCTGTCCACCATCTATAAGGCACAAGTTAGGATTGTGATGGGATACTCTCCACTTACCTGGATAAAGGCAGCTCCAACAACATTCAAGAAGCTTGACACCATCCAGGACAAAGCATCCCACTTGATTGTCATCCCAATAACTACCTTAAACATTCACTCCTTCCACCACTATGCAGCAGTGTGTCCTACATACAAGATGCGATGCAACAACTCACCAATGCTCCTTTGACAGCACCAGCGCAAATTCCCCTTTAAGCCCCACACCATTGAGACTTGGAACTATATCGCCATTCCTTCATTGTAATTGGGCCAAAATCATGGAACTCCCTTCCGAACAACACCTGTACCACATAGACTGCAGCAGTTGAAGGCGGCAGCTCATCACTACCTTCTCAAGGGCAGTCATGGATGGGCAAGATATGTTGGCCTTTCCAGTCATGCTCTCATTTTGTGAAAGGACTTAATGAAAAACACGGGGCCAGATTGTCATTTTATCTTCTTTTCACGCCATATCATCCCAAACCCGTTGCATTAATTATATGCTCCCAGGGAGCATGCCGTTTCCAGGGCGGTGGAAATGCAGCACACCGTCACCTCTCTCCTTCATCACGTCAGGTGCCATATTTAAAGTCTAGCCATGGTGCACACATCTCAGTGCTTCCAGGCCAGCTGCAGGGAAGATGTGCACGAAAGGCAAAAAGACTGCAGCCCCCAAGTTTAGGGATGCGACACTGGAATGCCTTTTGGACAATGTGGAGGACCACCGCAATGGTCTCTAGCCCCTGCTCTGGCTGCAGGATGGGCAGTGGCGTGACCAACCAGGCTTCGGAGACAGTAGCAGTGGTGGTCAGTGCCACGCCCTTCAAAAGAGGACAGCCACCCAGTGCTGCAAGAGGATGAATGATCTCCTCCGTTCTGCCAGGGTAAGTCACTTTTTTCATCACACTCAACTACACACTCACAAACCCATCACATATCCACAGGGATCTCCCTCACTGCCAGTTCAAGGGACGTCACCATCGCTCTCTCACACACACCTTCATTGTCCTCATCCCGTCCATAGGGCCACTCATCACCCATATATGCCAGGTATACTTGTCATCTGGTCTGGCAGGCTTCCTGCTTACACTGTTTCCATCTCTGTTCATGCAGGACAAGCTGGCACACAATAAGAGACACAGACTGGTGGAGGAATGCCTGAAATCAAGGTCCTCATGGACATTACAAACAAAGCCATCCAGCTGGCCAGTGATGATCTAGATTGGTCCTGTGCTGCCGGTGAGGTCAGCAGTGCTCTACCAAGTGAGGATCCAGCAGTGCAACATCCCTCAAACAATCATGCCATTAGTGATGTGTCCTGTTTCACAGGCCAATGCCATGTACTAATTAACTCCCCTTGATTCCACGGGCATATCTGGGAAACAGCTGATGGAGTCCATGAACCAGGGCTTCCAACAAGCCCTCAAAGAAACCTCTGAAGAGGAATCTGGTGGCACTCTCTTTGAAGTCCCGTCACAGGGCTCAACTATACCCCCCGCCAGCGCAGAGACACACACCTCATTGGGACCTAGCTTTAGAATAGCCTCAGGATCAAAATCTGGTGAGCACATTGCACAGTCTGATCCACAGCAGGTGGTGACAGGGACTTCCCTGGTGTCCGGGACTCAGAGGATTGCTGGAGGCCAGAAATTTGCTGAGTCCGAGTCAGATGACGAGCCTCTGGACTCGGCCATGTTAGAGATGCTGGAGCTGTAAAGGCAAATCAGGAAAATCAGGAAGGGATGTCTGCTGCATTATTCAGATTGCAAGGCACGATGGAGAGTCCATCCATCCTCAGGCTGAGGTGATAACGCCGGCATGCCAACCGAGGTCAATACTGGTAGGAAGGCAGCCACCATGGAGACCTTGGTCCAGGACATCGGTCCTCCTCTGCTGCGCGGGCTCAACCTCATCACTGATACCATAGTTGGCCTTCAACAGTGTGTCTCGAGATGCGTGCAGGGCAGCCTGATCTCACCCCAGCCTCCCATTCTCCTCAAGGAGTCAGCCAGCGGCCATTGGGCACCCAAAGGGAGGAAGGTCAGCAGGTGTAACCCCCAGGGCTATCCATCCAGGTAACTCCAGGAATGTCTGGCCCATATGAATCCCCTCTTCCTGTATCCTCAGCAACTCCAGATCCACAGGCCGAGGAGGGTGCTACTATCCCAAAAGCGGGCTGAGGCCCTCCAGAGGGCACCCACCATGGTCTTCACAGGCAGGACATACCAGTCAGGAGGCTGCCTCCAGCTCTACTGTGGTGGACAGGGAGCAACAAGACATAGTGGCAGGATTAGGAAAGCTAAGAAGATATAGGGCGGAATTTTATGGTGGCGAGATTCTACGATCCCATCAAAGACTTTTGAATGGCTTGCTGCATTTTACAGCCCTGACCCCGCCATGACGGGGCCATGAAATTCTGCCTGTAACTCTTATAGAGTCAAAACAATTAAACTAAATTAACAAAATTGGGATAAATCAGGCACAGCCCCTAATTCAGGTCAGCTGCAGAACCAAGAACAAAGTTTAAAGGAAACTTACAAACTTTAAATTAAAATGTGATTAAAGGGGTCTACAAAACACCCCAGTCCCTGCGGTGCCCACCAGGCACGGAAGGCATGGAGAGTGCCAGCAGACACCGCGTGCTCCATCTCCAGCGACATCTGGCCGCGAATGTAGCCGCGCAAGAGGGACAAACAATCGGGCGGGACTCCCCCGTCGATCGCCCGCTGCCTGGACCTGTTAATAGCCAACTTAGCCAGGCCCAGGAGCAGGTTCACAAGGAGGTCCTCCTCCTTTCCGACCCCCTTCCGCACCGGGTGAAATTCCGCCTGTAACTCTTTCGAGTACAAACACGTTTCCATCTGTTTCAGATGAGGTTACATTGTTTCATAGTTTGCCATGGTGAGATTTGAACTCTTGATCTTGGGGTTACAAACCCAGTACCATAACCACTTGGCTATTTAGGCCAAGCCTAAGATGTAACTCTTTCGAGTATAAACCCGTTTCCATCTGTTTCAGATGAAGTTACATTGTTTCATAGTGAGATTTGAACTCTTGATCTTGGGGTTACAAACCCAGTACCATAACCACTTGGCTATTTAGGCCAAACACAAACACATTTCCATCTGTTCCTATTCAGATGAAGTTACATTGTTTCATAGTTTGCCAGTGTGAGATTTGAACTCTTGATCTTGGGGTTACAAGCCCAGTACCATAACCACTTGGCTATTTAGACCAAGCTAAAAGTTGCTGTAACTCTTTCGAGTACAAACACATTTCCATCTGTTTATACAGATGAGGTTACTTTGTTTCATAGTTTGCCATTGCGAGATTTGAACTCTTGATCTTGGGGTTACAAACCCAGTACCATAACCACTTGGCTATTTAGGCCAAGCTCCAAGAAGATGTAACTCTTTCAAGTACAAACCAGTTTCCATCTGTTTCAGATGTAGTTTCATAGTTTGCCATTGTGAGATTTGAACTCTTGATCTTGGGGTTCCAAACCCAGTACCATAACCACTTGGCTATTTAGGCCAAGCCAAATTCCACTTGTAACTCTTTTGAGTACAAACATGTTTCCATCTGTCATTTCAGATGAAGTTACATTGTTTCATAGTTTGCCATTGTGAGATTTGAACTCTTGATCTTGGGGTTAGAAACCCGGTACCATAACCACTTGGCTATTTAGGCCAAGCAACACATTTCCATCTGTTCCTATTCAGATAAAGTTACATTGTTTCATAGTTCGCCATTGTGAGATTTGAACTCTTGATCTTGGGGTTACAAGCCCAGTACCATAACCACTTGGCTATTTAGGCCAAGCCAAAATGAGGTTCCTTTCACTGTGGAGCCAGTTGGAGGTTTGTAACTCTTTTGAGTACAAACCTGTTTCCATCTGTTTCAGATGAAGTTATATTGTTTCATAGTTTGCCATTGTGAGATTTGAACTCTTGATCTTGGGGTTACAAACCCAGTACCATAACCACTTGGCTATTTAGAGCTGTATTACATTGTTTCATAGTTTGCCATTGTGAGATGTGAACTCTTGATCTTACAAACCCAGTACCATAACCACTTGGCTATTTAGGCCAAGCCCTTACGTTTCCATCTGTTGCTATTCAGATGAAGTTACATTGTTTCATAGTTTGCCAGTGTGAGATTTGAACTCTTGATCTTGGGGTTACAAACCCAGTACCATAACCACTTGGCTATTTAGACCAAGCTCCAAGAAGATGTAACTCTTTCAAGTACAAACCCGTTTCCATCTGTTCCTATTCAGATGAAGTTACATTGTTTCATAGTTTGCCATTCTGAGATTTGAACTCTTGATCTTGGGGTTACAAACCCAGTACCATAACCACTTAGCTATTTAAGCCAAGCCAAATTCCACTTGTAACTCTTTCAAGTACAAACACATTTCCATCTGTTCTTATTCAGATGAAGTTACATCGTTTCATAGTTTTTGCCATTGTGAGATTTGAACTCTTGATCTTGGGGTTACAAACCCAGTACCATAACCACTTGGCTATTTAGGCCAAGCCCTTTAAACAAGTCATGTAATTCAGCCTCAGTTTCATTTTGCCCTGGAGCAGAACACAGACCTGATGTAACTCTTTCAAGTACAAACCCGTTTCCATCTGTTTCAGATGAAGTTACATTGTTTCATAGTTTGCCATTGTGTGATTTGAACTCTTGATCTTGGGGTTACCAACCCAGTACCATAACCACTTGGCTATTTAGGCCAAGCAAAGTGACTCTTTTGAGTACAAACCCATTTCCATCTGTTTCAGATGAAGTTACATTGTTTCATAGTTTGCCAGTGTGAGATTTAAACTCTTGATCTTGGGGTTACAAACCCAGTACCATAACCACTTGGCTATTTAGACCAAGCCCCAAGAAGATGTAACTCTTTCAAGTACAAACCCGTTTCCATCTGTTCCTATTCAGATGAAGTTACATTGTTTCATAGTTTGCCATTATGAGATTTGAACTCTTGATCTTGGGGTTACAAACCCAGTACCATAACCACTTAGCTATTTAAGCCAAGCCAAATTCCACTTGTAACTCTTTCGAGTACAAACCCGTTTCCATCTGTTTCAGATGAAGTTACATTGTTTCATAGTTTGCCATTGTGTGATTTGAACTCTTGATCTTGGGGTTACCAACCCAGTACCATAACCACTTGGCTATTTAGGCCAAGCCAAATTCCACTTGTAACTCTTTCGAGTACAAACCCGTTTCCATCTGTTTCAGATGAAGTTACATTGTTTCATAGTTTGCCATTGTGAGATTTGAACTCTTGATTTTGGGGTTACAAACCCAGTACCATAACCACTTGGCTATTTAGGCCAAGGCAACAAACCCGTTTCCATCTGTTCCTATTCAGATGAAGTTACATTGTTTCATAGTTTGCCATTGTGAGATTTGAACTCTTGATCTTGGGGTTCCAAACCCAGTACCATAACCACTTGGCTATTTAGGCCAAGCCAAATTCCACTTGTAACTCTTTTGAGTATAAACCCGTTTCCATCTGTTTCAGATGAAGTTACATTGTTTTGCCATTGTGAGATTTGAACTCTTGATCTTGGGGTTACAAACCCAGTACCATAACCACTTGGCTATTTAGGCCAAGCTGAACCAATTTCCATCTGTTTCAGATGAAGTTACATTGTTTCATAGTTTGCTATTGTGAGATTTGAACTCTTGATTTTGGGGTTACAAACCCAGTACCATAACCACTTGGCTATTTAGGCCAAGCCAAATTCCACTTGTAGTTGCACAGCCTGACCACGGGTGTTAATCACTTTTACATACTGTTCATTATTGTCAATAAACTCCCAAGAATGCCTCCCTGCCTATGGCTCCTTGTTCTGATGAGCAATGTTCCCGTCACTCAGATGTGAAACCTTTCTGCACAAGATGAAGGTAGGTTTCTCAGCCCAGGGCCTCTTCCATATGCTTTGAGCAGCCTTCAGACCAAAGTGATGGTCCAGCATCACACTCCCTGAAAACATTACTGATGCCTGAACCTCGATGGTGCTTGTCGTTGCTGCCATAATGTTGTGGGCAGGCATCACAGAGTTCCATCATTCTCTCTGTGTGCTCTCAGCACCTTTAAGGTGGGACTGGTCCCCATCTCTTCAGCATCTGTGACCAGTGACATGCTCCTGAAGGGGTCACGTGCTGAAGGCTGACAAAGGATCAGATGCCTCTAAAGTTTCATGGCTTCGTCTATGATATGACCCTGATCAGAGAATGCAAGCGAGATGCCCTCAGCCAGACAGAAGTCAGACATTCTCAGAAACTATGTGAAGATCTGTGAAATGTCCTCACTGCATGTCATCATCATCCTTCTGCAATCGAACAACTATTTGGGCCTCCACTACATCTTCACGACAAGAGTATTATCACAGAGGGTATGTGCACTGTCTTTAGCCAGACTGGAGTCAAACATTCATAGATGAAATGTGAGGATCTATGGTGTCTCCTCACTTCATGTCGTCATCATCCTCCATAAAGCTAGCAGTTATGAGGGTCTCCCGATCTCGCCTGCCTCATCTGGCCAGTCCGAAGTCCTCATTCCCATCATTGTCGCCTTCGAGGACCTCTTCACCCTTATCCCTGTCGGCTTCCTCCTCATTGGATGAGATCTCCAGCTTCTCCATCTCCCCCTCCAGCACCAGGTTGTAAAGGGTGCAGCAGGCAACAACAATGTGTGACACCCTCTGTGGACTGTATTACAGGGCTCCACCAGACCGTTCCAGGCACCAAAACCTCATTTTCAGCATCCCGATGGTTTTGCTCCACCAAATTGTAAGTTGCAGCATGAGCCTCATTTTAGCGTCACTCTGCTGCAGTCTGAGGCTGCTGCACATGTGTCATCAGCCACTTTGTGTGTAGCCCTTGTCCCCGAGGAGCCATCCCTGCAGCTTCTGTGGACCCCTGGGAGACTTTAGGGATCTGCGACTGACTGAGAATGTAGGAGTCGTGTACACTCCTTGGAAACCGTGCACAGATCTGCAGGACGCGTTTGTGGTGGTCACACACCAGCTGCACGTTCAGCGAATGGAATCCCTTGTGGTGCATGTTGCAATGGAGATCTGAGCACCACGTGAGTGCAGTCAATGGCACCCTGCACCTGTGTGAAGCCTGAGATCTGTGCAAATCTAATCACTCTTGCAACTTGGCTGTCCTGGTCCTGGGCGAATCACAAGGTTGTGATCCCATGATCCCATGGATGCATTTGTGAGTGGCGGCTTGTGATATCCCACAGAGGTCACCTGTAGAGACCTGAAAGAAGCCACTGGCATAAAAATTGAGCGCAGCGGTCACTTTCACAGTCACTGCCAGTGGATGCCCTCCATGTCCACATAGCGCCAAATCCTGCAGTAGCTGGCAGATGTGAGCCATCAGTTCGCTAGACATTTGCAGTCTTTGGCAACACTGGTTCCTGGTCATCTGTAGGAATGAAAGACGGCATCTATAGACTCTGGGTGTCTCTAGGCGCTTGCCTGTGATGGTCCGCTGTGGCTCTTGGGCAGCGTGTGTGGGAGCCCCACCCACCCCTTCTTCCTAAGGTTGCTGCTCCTGCCTCTGCATAGCCAGGAGCCTCAGTCACTCTCTCCTCTATCCTCTTCACACTCTGTAGGACATCAGGCATCCAGCTAGCTCACCAGGCTCCATGATCCTGATGTACCTGCACCCCCCTCACAATCCCCCCCCAACCCCAGCACCACCCCCAAATGTCCACTCAGAGGCAGGGCTGCACTTGTCCTCCGCTCCCCCTCGCAAGTCACCTCAAAGGCAGGGCTACACTTTCCCCCTGCTACCCCACACCCTCAAAAGTCACCTCCATGGCAGGGTGGCACTTAACCCCAAACCCCAACGCCCCTGAAGCCTGCAAAGCAACAGGCAATCCTGGCGAGCTCTGCAGAACGTTGCTGTACTTTTACCTCCAGGCCGCCAAGTGCACGTTGCCACTGTGCTGTCGTGAAACACATCGGCATGCTTTCCCACCAATGTGGACAGATGATCCAGTGGGGGTGTAAGAGGCCGGCAGATGGCCTGTTACCGATATGCTGATGTATTACAATGAGATTCCTGATGACCGATGGCAGGAAACACGGCCTGCTGTTGGTAGGCTGAGCAGACAATCGCGACCTGCCTTCTCGCCGTCGTGAAACTGATGGCATCATATTGTCCTACCTGCCACCAGTGGGCATGGAAAATTCCGCTCCTAGTTTTGATCCATGTTCTTGTGAAGGAAATTCCACCCAAATATGAATTTTCCCTCTAAAACCAAGGAATAGTTGAGAATTGGAGTGGCAACTTGTTAATCTGAAGAATTGGTAGCTTGTTGGACCAGCGTCCATTAATAAGCGTAAATAAGTATCTCCACCTTAACATTGTGTGTAAACTTTAACTTTTGATAGTTCATTTATTTTTCCTATTGCCTCTAACTGTATCCCTTTCAAATCTACATATGTTGGGTTATGTTGCTTTATGGAGTACTGTGGAAAGTTTTGGTCCCTGTATTTAAGAAAGGATATGCTGGTATTGGAGGCAGTTCAAAAGAGATTCACTAGGCTGATTCCTGGGATGAAGGAGTTGATTTATCAAGAGCAGCTAAACAGGTTAGGCCTTTTTTCATTAGAGTTTAGAAGAATGAGGGGTGATCTTATTGAAACGTACAAGACTCTGAGGGGGCTTCACAGGTTAGAGGTTGAGAAGATGTTTCCATTAGTGGGGGAATCTCAAACTAGGGAACATAGTTACAGGATAAGGGGACACTCATTTAAAACTGAGATGCCACGGAATTTCTTCTCCCAGAGGGTAGTGAATGTCTGGAATTCTCTATCCCAGAGAGTTGTGGAGGCTAGATCACTGAAAGTATTTAAAGAGGAGGTAGACAGATTTTTGAAATATTTAGCGGTTGAGGGCTATGTGGAGCTGTCACGAAAGAGGAGTTGTTGAGGCCTGGGGCAGATCAGCCATGATCTTATTGAACGGCGAGGCAGGCTTGAGGAGCTGAATGGCCTACTCCTGCTCCTATTTCTTATGTTCTTATGACCAACACATTCATCATCACTTCTGAATTTGACTGTAGAAACTGTAGAAAATATGATCGCAAGTTTTCAAATAAAATTGTGCTAAACTTCTGATCTATCTTTTAACAGTTTCAGAGTTTGGTGGAGGAGCAGTCTTCCTTCTGTTCATACATAGATGTGCTGAGGCAAACAGGGGATGCAACATCAACGAGCTGGTCTTGGCCTTCATCCAGCTGTACAATCCCTGCACCAGCACCAGCAACCACCTCACAGGAGGTGCCAGTGCCTCCTGTCTCAGGACTAAGCCCAGCTCCTTCTGCATCAAATAAAAATGACACTGAATCCGACCTGGAAGCTGACAAAGGTGCAGGGTTAAAAGCAAAAAAGCAAAACCTTCATTCAGAAATGCTGGATTTTAGAACCATTCTGCAAACTGTAAGAAATTTCAGTATTTTCTATTAATTTATACTTCTCAAAAATAGCTATAGTAACAATCACTTTAATTGTAATTGAATTAAAGCTTCACTAACATGTGCAACATATTTCTACCCTCAACAGATCTATTTAAAAGTTGTATATTATTCCATATGTCGGGGGACTGGATTTTATGGCCATCTAACAGGCATGTTTTTGTGGATGGGAGAGAGTAAAATATAATGGAGATGGGGGTGGCGAGCCGACTGCCTTCCCACCCACCCCTGACCCGGTCCCCATAATATGGTAGGCAGGCAGGCACCTAAATCAGCAGCTCAACCGCTATTTTTAAATAAACAATTAATGGGCAGTTAAGCTTGCTATCAAGCCAATCAATCTATTATGCTGCCTACTCCATAATACAGTTGGCTTAGGCAGGCGTGTGTGAGTGGGTAGGAAGATTTTTAAGCAAACTGCTCAAAAGTTGGGAAACAAGTGGGGTACAACCTTTGAGGGGATGCCTGTGCACATCGGAGGCACCCCACCAAGATGTTAGCTGCCTCTTTGTTCCCCCCTGCCTGGCATCCAAAACACATCCTCCTAACAACCCCCCCCACCGCACCCCCCTCCCTCTCAACCCCCACCCCACCAACTCCTCCTTAGGGTCCCCATGCTTCTCTGTCCAAAACCTGGGACTTAAGTAGGTCCAGAAGCCATGTCCTCTTTTTCCTGCGGCCTACTTGTAGCCCCAGCAGTGCCTACTACTGAGTTCTGGGACTGCTAAAGCTGGTTGTTATCACATTGCTGTTTGTGGGATTTTGCTGTGTGCAAATTAGCTGCCACATTTCCTCCATTATAATAGCGACTACACTTCAAAAGTACCTCTTTGGCTATAAAGTGCTTCAAGAAGTCCAGTGGTCATGAAAGGTGCTGTATAATTGCAAGTCTTTGTTTTGTATTTGTTCTGAACCTCTCTCCTCATTCAATGCCTCCCACTAATCTGACATTAATTTACCTTCAGGTTGTTGTTTCCAGTCCAGTTTTGCCAAATCACATCTCAATATACAGTAATGCCGGACAATATAACATGGGGCAATGCAATTACAGAATAATACAGGAAAACATAATTTATGCAACAATGAAACATAATAATGCAAGGCAATATAACATGGGATAACAAAACATACAGCAACACCAGACTGTATAATATGGGATAATACAGTAGACCATCAGGCAGGGCAGGATGGTATGGTGCAACACAATGTACAGTAACAGAGGATGACATGATACAGGGCAACACAACGTTATGTAATGCAGGACAGTATAATACTGATCAACACCATATGCAGAGTAACAGCAACAGATATTAATATCGTATCTTTAACGTCATAAAATGCCCCAAGGTGCTTCAGAGCAACGTTATGGAACAAAATATGACTTAGAGCCAGCCAAGGAGATATCAGGTCAGATAGCTGAAAACTTGATCCAAGACAAGAGCTAGGTTTGAAGAAGTGTCTTAAAGGAGGAATTTGAGTAGAGAGGTGAAGAGATATCGGAAGCGAATTCTAGAGCTTTGGCAGCTGAATACATAGCCACCTATGGTGAAGTGATTAATTGAAGGGAAGCTCGAGAGGCCAGAACTAAATGAGCACAGAAATCTCAGAGGATTGTTAGACTGGAGGAGATAACAGAAACAGGGAAAGGGGGGAAGAGGGTGTCGAAGCCATGGAGGGAAAAGAAAACAAGAGTGAGAATTTCAAAATTGAAATGCTCCTTGACCGAGTATCAATGTACCTCAGTAACTGGAGGACTGATAGGTGGATGAGGCTTGGTGCAAATTAGAACACAGGCAGCAGAGATTTGGATGGCCTCAGTGGATGGTAAAATATGGGAGGTTGGCCAGGAATATGAGCAAATTGTTAAATCTAGAGGTAAAAGGCAGGAATGGGGGATTTCAGCAGCGGGTGAGCTGAGATGGGAAAGGTTGTATGATGTTACGGAGGTGAAAATAGAAAGTTCATCTCAGGGTCAAATATGACTCCAAGGTTGTGAACAGTCTGATTTAGTCTCAGACAGTTGCCAGAGAGAGGGATGGAGTTAGTAGCTAGGGAATAGAGTTTATAGTGGGGACAGAAAACAATGGTTTCAGTCTCGCCAATATTTAATTGGAGAAAATGCAGGACAATATAATAAAAGGCAACACATATATAACTATTCAATGATAGCAAACTCTCTGTTCCAGATTAAACAATCATTTAAACAGCTCCGATCGGCAAGTCCTGAACCAACTGAAAGTATTAACCACTGAAGAACCTTCACATGGTAGGTTGTAACTTATTCTTGTAGATACAAACAAGTATTAAGTTGCAGCAGTTTCTTAAAATGGATTTAAGCTCTTAAAGGAAAACTCTTCCGTTCTTGATAGCTCCTCATTCGATGTTCTTAAAAAAGTGTTGTCAGAAAAATACTTGTCAACCAAAACATCAAAAATTTCCCACTATGGAAACTAGTCAGATTAATATTCTGTTGTCTAATACGTCTCACTAATGGGAGAATTTTGGATCAGCTCAATTGATTGCAAAAGGGGCTAGACGTTACATCCAGCCTAGCAACTGATAAGGAGCTGCTGGACTATAGTAGAAAATAACTTACCAGCTGTCTCATCTAATCTCTAGATACCGATTTAAGACTTTTTTTTCTCTTCTCAGTATTTAATTTTCTTTTTTTTTTAAATAGGCATGTTAGCTCAAATTGCTTCATTTTTGAGGATGTCAGAATGGATATCTTATTGCTGTGTTGCTCTAATTCAGCCTGCCATTCATCAGGCTAATGCTTAGCGTACATGAATCAAAGTTAGTGGAATTAATAATGGAATAATCACTAGCAGAGTTTATCTTTTATCAAGATATTTTGAGTGACATCATCAGTTAAGAAGTTTTGCATTGCTTAAAGTCTGGCATAAGAGCATAAGAATAGAAGCAGGAGCAAGACATATGACCCCTTGAGCCTGCTCCACTATTCAATAAGACTTCTGCATTATGTCCAATTTGGTGCCTTATCCCTGCATCCTTTGATTCCCTTTGTTATCAAGAAGCTATTAACCTCTGTCTTGAATATATTGTAAAGCTGAACATCCACAGCCCTTTGGGTTAGAGAATTCCAAAGATTCACAAACCCTCAGAGTTAATAAATTTCTCCTTATCTCAGTCCTGAATGACTGACTGCTTATCTTTAGTAAAAACAGAATTACCTGGAAAAACTCAGCAGGTCTGGCAGCATCGGCGGAGAAGAAAAGAGTTGACGTTTCGAGTCCTCATGACCCTTCGACAGAACTTGAGTTCGAGTCCAGGAAAGAGCTGAAATATAAGCTGGTTTAAGGTGTGTGTGTGGGGGGCGGAGAGATAGAGAGACAGAGAGGTGGAGGGGGTTGGTGTGGTTGTAGCGACAAACAAGCAGTGATAGAAGCAGATCATCAAAAGATGTCAACAACAATAGTACAATAGAACACATAGGTGTTAAAGTTAAAGTTGGTGATATTATCTAAACGAATGTGCTAATTAAGAATGGATGGTAGGGCACTCAAGGTATAGCTCTAGTGGGTTAAAAACCCATAGAGCTATACCTTGAGTGCCCTACCATCCATTCTTAATTAGCACATTCGTTTAGATAATATCACCAACTTTAACTTTAACACCTATGTGTTCTATTGTACTATTGTTGTTGACATCTTTTGATGATCTGCTTCTATCACTGCTTGTTTGTCGCTACAACCACACCAACCCCCTCCACCTCTCTGTCTCTCTATCTCTCCGCCCCCCACACACACACCTTAAACCAGCTTATATTTCAGCTCTTTCCTGGACTCGAACTCAAGTTCTGTCGAAGGGTCATGAGGACTCGAAACGTCAACTCTTTTCTTCTCCGCCGATGCTGCCAGACCTGCTGAGTTTTTCCAGGTAATTCTGTTTTTGTTTTGGATTTCCAGCATCCGCAGTTTTTTTGTTTTTTGCTTATCTTTAGTCCTGGACTCCCATCCAGAAGAAAAAGCACCACAGAATCTATCCAGTCAAGCCCTGTCAGAATCTTATGTGTTTTATAGAGTCATGGGATCATAATTGGAGAGAAGGAGGCCCCTCAGTCAATGAAGTCCAAGCTGGCTTTCTGGAGTGCAATCCAGATAGTCCTATTCTCCCCCTCCATCACTGTAGACCTGAAAGTGTTGTTCCCTCAAGTGAGCATCCAAATTTCTTATGAAATCATTGATCATATCCAATATCCTTGTAGGCAGTGAGTTCCAGATCATTACCAATTGCAGTGTAAGAAAGGTTTCTTCATATTACACCTATATCTTTTGCGCCAAACTCTAAAATCTTGTGTGTCGAACACTTGGACCATCAGCTAATCGAAATAGATTTTTCTTTGTTAACATATCTAAACCTATCATAAACTTATTGTCATTTACAAATCTGTTCTGGCTCGCTTTGAGTAACTCAAACCTCTCCAATTGCCTGTTAATTATTTCCTTGATTACTATTTCTAAAACCCTACCCATTACTAATGTTAAACTGACCTGTCAAATCTTCCGTCAATTTCCCCTGCTCCAAGGAGAACAACTCTAACTTCTCCAACCTTACCCTGTGGTTAAAACTCCTCATCTCCTGAACAATTCTGGTAAATCTCGTCTGCACCCTCTCAAGGTCCCTCACATCTTTCCTAAGGAACTGGATTCAACAATCTAGTTATGGCCTAAACAGAGCTTTATAAACATTCAGCATAACTTCCCTGCTTTTGTACTCAATACTTCCATTTATGAAACCGAAGATGACATATGTTTTGCTAACTACTCTCAATACATCCTGCCACTTTCAAAGATCAAATCTCATGAATCCCCAGGTCCCTCTGTTCCTGCACACTCTTTAGAACTGTGCCATTAAATCTATATTGGCTCCCCCTATTTCTTCTGCCAAAATACATCACCTCACACTTCTCTGTATAAAATTCCATCTGCCAATTGCCTGCCCATTCTGCTAGCCTATCAAATTGACCAGTGTGCAGTTACTAGCAATGTACTGACACTTTCTCGAGCAAAAATGTCAACCACTTTCCGATCCTCTGGCACCTCCCCGTATCTCCGGAAGTTTGAAAGAATATGGAAAGCCCTTCCATTATCTCCATTCCCACCTTCCTTCACAAATTGGGATGCAAGCCATCAGGATCAAACAACATATCCATCCTAAGAATGGCCAACCTTTCCCTCCGCCTGCCCATTAATTTTCATACCGTCCATTACTTCCACCATCTCCACTTCTACTGATATTCTGTCATCATCCTTTTCCTTAGTAAACACCAATGCAAAGTAGTTATTTAGTATTCTCACCTTACCTTGCACCTCTGACTCTAATAGGCCTCGCCCTGCCCATTACAATCCGCTTACTATTTACATGTTGGCGAAGATATTTTGGGTTTCCTTTTGTGTTAACTGCCATTCTATTCTCATACTCTTTGCCTATTTTATTTTTCTTGTCATTCCCCTCTTAACTTATTGTATTTAGCCCTGTTCTTGCTTGAAGAATTCACCTGACATCATATATCCTCTTTTTATTGTTTCATCATATTCTCTATCACTCTCCCTTTGGTTCCTCTACCTTTCTCCTTGTTGGAATGTATCTAGCCTGTACTTGAAACATGTCCTCCTTAGAGATTACCCATTATTCTGTTATAGTTTTTCTTGTCAGACTTTGATTCCATTTTGCCCTGACTAGATCCACTCTCATCTTATTGAAGCTACCCCTCTTCTAATTTAGAAGGTCTATTTTAGGTGGTTCATTGTTCTTTTCGATTACTAATCTGAACCTTACAATACGATGATCACTCTTACCCAAGTGTTTCCCAACAGAAACAAAAATAAAAATACCTGGAAAAACTCAGCAGGTCTGGCAGCATCTGCGGAGAGGAACACAGTTATGATCATGAACTCTCTCCTCCATCCCCACCCCCTTTCTGATCCACCCCCCCCCCCGCTTTTTTTCCAATAATTTATATAGATTTTTCTTTTCCCACCTATTTTCATTATTTTTAATGTATTTCCATCCATTGTTTTATCTCTACCTTTTAGCCTATTTTGATTCCTTCACCCCACCCCACCCCCAATAGGTCTATCTGTACCTTGCTTTTCCTGCTTTCTACCCTTAATTACCACATTCCTTAGATAATATCATCACCTTCAACATCTCTTTGTCCTTTTGTCTATGACATCTTCTGGCTATCTCCACCTATCACTGGCCTTCTATCCAGCTCTATTTGTCCCACCCACCCCCCTCCCCCCCAGCTTATATTTCACCTCTCTTCTATTTTTACTTAGTTCTGTTGAAGAGTCATACGGACTCGGAACGTTAACTGTGTTCCTCTCCACAGAAGCTGCCAGACCTGCTGAGTTTTTCCAGGTATTTTTATTCTGTTTTGGATTTCCAGCATCTGCAGTTTTTTGCTTTTATCTTAGTGTTTCTCAACAGACACCTGGGCCTGAATTTTTGCTCCTGCATCAGGAATACAGAATTGGGAAAATTCTAGATTCCGCAAACCCAACTCGGGAGAAAGTCCCCCAGATGGACAAATTTCCATTCGATGGAGGCGGGTATTAA
This sequence comes from Carcharodon carcharias, assembly GCF_017639515.1. NCBI lineage: Eukaryota > Metazoa > Chordata > Chondrichthyes > Lamniformes > Lamnidae > Carcharodon > Carcharodon carcharias. Next base: position 44,318,356 of record NC_054472.1, on the reverse strand, counting down.
CAGGAATCATGCCTACTGCTCTCAGAAACAGTTTGGAGGCAGCACAGGAGCTTCTGGGTGCAAAGGAGGGTTGGGCAAAAGTCTGGTCTCAGTGAACCGGCACTTGGTTCCAGCTGCAAAAGAACCAATAAAAAAAAGCCCTCAAGCCCTCATCCCTTCACATTCCCTCACGCCCCAAGCACTCCCCATGCCCCATCCATGACAATCCTTGCTACCTCATGATCCCACCCACCCCACCCCCATGGCCTCTCATATCCTCCATGTCAACCTATGTCCCTTTACCCACCCCCGTGGTCCCTCATACTCTCCATGCCAACCTATGCTTCTGTACCAATCCACATGGCCCCTCATACTTACCATGCCAATCTATACCCCTCCACCCAGTCTCATGGCCCTTTATAGCCCCTATGTCAATTTAGTGCCAACTCATCTCAACTCATGCCCCCACCAGCCACTTTGCACTCACACCCTCCAAGCTCACCCAGTATCCACCATGGGCAGACTTCAGGACCAGTACTGAGAGGCAATAAAATAAAGGTCTGAGTGTCTATGCAGGCCTTGGTCCACTTGACCCAACTTATTTCCCAACTGCAGACCCAGCAAAGCCTCCTTCCTGGTTGGACAGAGAACATATTGGACAAGCAGGTTTCTTTGAACATATTTGAGAAATTTCTCCCCCTCCTTACCCTTTATTCTAACATTATTTTAGTTGTTATTTGGATACTTAAAGTTCCTCCAATATCACCACTCTATAATTCTTACATATCTCTGTAATTTCCCTGCGGATATATTTCTTTTCCTCTCAATCTTTGGAGCCCTATGGAATACCCCATTACATGATCATACCCTTCTTGCTTCCCAACTTTAATTAAATGGATCCTGTCCTTGGCCTTTCAAGGACATCCTCTAACACTGCAATGCCTTCCTTAATCAACACTGCTATCCCTCCTCTTTTTGCCTTCACTGACTTTTCTGAACCCTTTGTATCCTTGAATATTAATTTCAATGAGTCACCCCTCAATCTTCTAACCTCCAGTGTATAATGGCCCATTCTACTCATTCCTCATAAAACAACATTCTCATCCCAGATATCAATCTAGTGAACCTTTGTCGCATCCCCTCTAAGGCAAGCATATCCTTTCTTAGGTAAGGAGGCCAAAACTTTATCCCATTGATGTGGTCTCACCAAGGCCCTATAGAATTGCAGCAAGACTTCATTACTCTTGTACTCAAATCCTTTTCCAATACATGACACACTGCAGCAACTCCCCAATGCTTCTTTGACAGCACCTTCCAAACCAACAACCTTGACCACCTAGTAGAACAAGTGCAGCAGATCCACGGGAACACCACCTGCAAGTTTCACTCCAAGTCATACACCAGCCTGGCTTGAAACTGTATCACTATTCCTTCATCATTGCTAGGTCTAACTCCTGGAAGTCCCTCCCTAACAGCACAGTGAATATGCCTACACCAAATAGACTGCATTCATTCAAGAATATGGCTCACCCATCACCTTCTCAAGCATAGTTATAGTTGAGCAATAAAAGCTGGCCTTGCAGTGACACTCCCATCCTAGGACAATTAAAAAGAAGCATTTGCATGTGAGGTGAGTGAGGATTGGTGTGACTAAGAATTACATCAGTACATCGACCCAGCCACCTTTCCTATCTAAACTTCAATTAGCGCTTCATGGTAATCCAGATTATCTCCATTTAGTACCAGCATTTGCTCAGTTGGGAGGACCTTTGCCACTGAAATCAGAAGGTTGAAGCCCCACTGCAGAATTTAGCACATGATTTAGACTGACCCTTTAGTGCAATGGTAAGGAAATATTGCAGAGACACAGGTGGCATCTTTTAGATGTGATGTTAAAGTAAAACTAAAAGTGTCTCTTTTTTGTGGTGTGTGCAGGAGGTTTGTTTAAGTGTGCAGCCCTTTAAAATCTATTTGTGTGGCTGCTTACATGCACCAATTTAAAGTTTCCTCCTCATGTCAGCCTGCCAAGGGGCTTTCATGTTGCTGCATGGATGCACAGTTGCGCAATTCAGAGGAAACGTTGACTGAGATCCCATTGACAAGCATCCTGTGTTACAACTTGAAGATTTTTCCTGGTATCCAGCCCTACATTCCAGCAAAAAAAAGATTTCCTGGTCATTCATTCATTTGTTCTCTATGGGACCATGCTATGCAAACATTGGTTGTCAAATTTGATTGCATTACAACAGTGATCACATTTCAGAAGTAATTTCTTGGAGCTGGCATGACTTGTGATGTCTTGAACATAAGTTCAGTTTTTCATTTTTGTTTATGTATTTGCTTTAACTATGTGGATTTATTCACAGACTTGGAGCATTAGCATTGAGGGTAACAAAAAATGGCAGTGTCTTCACTGGGATGGTACTATGGTAGTAATCCTAGGATGAAAGGATTGTTCCACAAAGAGAGATTGTGTAGAATTGTTTACAAAAATTGGAAGTGATCTCATTGAATCATATACAATTCCTAGAGGGCTTGACAAGGTTGATGCTAGGAGACTATTTGCCCTGGTTTATGAGTCTATAACTAGGAGTCATACTCTCAGGGTAAGAGATCAGCTATTTAGGACTGAAATGAAGAAAAAATTCTTCACTTAGAGGATTATGAATTGTTTGAATTCTCAACCCGAGGGTTGTGGATGTTCATTTATAGAGTACATTAAAGACCTGACATTAGTAACTTTTGGACATTAGGGAATGAAGGGATACCAGGATAGGCTAGACATGACCTTATTGAATGATGGAGCTTGCAGAAGGGGCTATATATGGCCTATTCCTATTTCTTATGTTTTTATATTCTAATGATAGAGTTGTGAAACTACGTGACAAGATTGCTGCTTTAAAGGAGCACAGCTTCATGGCAGCTGAGCAAAATATAAGTGGAGCAGGAGGAGGACCAGGAGCTATTATGGTCTGTATGACTCAGCTCCTCTTTGTCTTAATCAGATGAGATATCAGGAAAACATGATTATTTTATGGTACTGGATTATCTTTTCACTAAAACTTCTCCTTTCCCCACCTATATGTACCTTTAAGAAAAGCTGTTCAGTGACACCACTTCAGTAACAACTGTATATACTTTACTAATATTTTTATTAACTATTTACAGGGATTATTTGTAATGTTCCTGCTCCATTTCCATAATCAAACAACCTTCCAATACTCACTGGTCTGACAAAGAATAACTACTTGAAAGAAGGACCAGAAGGCAACTAACACCTTTGGAACAGTACCTAAAGTAGTCAAGGGAATAAATGGCCAGAAAAAAATGAAATTAAAAAAATGCATAAATGCACTTTTGACTAATAGAGCTATAGCGCTCATTCATGTATCAGGTGCTCCCAACTTTCTGATTGTGCTGACTTAGAATAGTGGGCCCACAGTGGCTGAATTTCAAGCTACACATGATGGGCACCAGTGTACTTGTGAGCATCACTCCATGCTGGGAGGGTCAGAGATCAGAGAACCAGGTCTTCTGTCCTTTAGACATAGATAGAATTATATGGATCTTTTAAGTATGACCTTAAATTATTGGGATCCAGATCTAGGACTTCAAGAAAATAACATGAAAGTATTTTTATATTATCCATAGATAAAATTGTGGGTAAAGATATAATTATGTGGTTCAATAGATTAAATAGCATTTCAATCTGTAAATAAATAACAGTGACAATGTTATGACTATTATAGGCTGGATTTTTGCCAAATTGGGATGACTCAGGAGCACTTTAAAAATGGCGGACGGGTCCAGATTCAGGATTCCCGACCCCGGGATTTTCAATCTTTGGGAGTGCCATTTAAGGGTGTGGTCTTGTTTGGGGCTGCACCCTGCACTCCTGACCTGGTCAGGTCCATTGCAGGGATCCTAGTCCTAGTCTAGTCCTCTGCAGTTTTCATGGAGTCAGGCCAGCTTTTCAACAAGTCATGGTTCACGGCACTTACCTTTGCAAAGGTAAGTTCAAAAGGTCCTCTTCATGTCCCCCATGCAATGTATGCTCACCGCCTATGGCCACTCATGCTCCCATGCCAAGATACACCCCTCCACACACCGCCTAAGGCCCACATGCCCTCCATGCCCCCACCCATACTTATCACCCCTCATGATTCCCCTCATCCATAGCTATGCCCCCAACCCATTATAGCCTCTCAAGGCCTCCCATGTCAAGGTATGCCTCCCAAATCCCTATGGGTGGGGTGCATACCTTGGCATGGGAGCATGAGGTGGCTTGGGGAGTGTTTGGGGTGTGAAGAGTGAGGGCCGGAGGCCTTTCTGTTCACTGGGATGTAGTCGTACAGCACTTAGTCGGGCCTTTTAAATAGCCCACCTCCGTAATGGCAGCCCCTGTGGCTGCCTCCGAACTTTTTCCCAGGTCAGCTGGCCCAACTGTAGTCCCCCAACCCCCCCAACCAATGAAAATCCAGTCTGTTCAGGGGCTTTCTCCCAAGGCAAGCAAGCCGAGCTGTGAATTTTCCTGACTCCCGTGACCCACCTTGAGGATGAAAATCCAGCTCTCTATTCCTTGTGAATGTCAAACTATAACATAACTTGCAGATAGAAATATTAATGTTGTAATAATGGTGTTGTCATATCTTGGAATACATGGAGCTTAAATAAATTGGAACGTTTTTAAAAGAGCTGTGAATTCTTCAAATAGTAATTTGTAACATCAGAAGGCAGAGGAACATTAGTTTGATAATTCAACAGATCTTTGCATCTGGCTATGAGTGTAGACAGAGTGAATGATCTTGACAAAAGATAAAACATTTTTAAATCCATGAAATAGATCTGCTGGATTCAGAAATAAGGTATACTTGGTCCTGTATGAAGTCAGCCGCTAAGTTATTTGATGATAGTTTCATGGTCACTATTGCTGAGATTAATTTTCTATTCTAGATTTAATTAATTGAATTTAAAATTCATCAGTTACCATGGTGGGATTTAAACTCATGTTCCCAGAGCACTAGCCTGGGCTGCTGGATTACTAGCCCAGTGACATTACCACCATGTCACCACCTCCACTTCTAGCAAGTTTGGTTCTTTTTTGCCAGTTAAGTGCAGGAACATCGTGCCAATTTTGGCCTGCTCTCTTTTGTTATGCACTATCTTGAACTACAGAAAGATAGAAGGATTAATTGTGAGGCCATTGGGTGAATGAACCATTCAGAAGTATGCATGCCCATTGCGATGTTGAGCCCTCCCCAGTAAGTGATTAGGAATCCATTTATGCAGGATCTTACTTGAGATGGTGAAGTTAAAGTGGCTGGCACTCATTCAGTGCTGATGTCTCATTTTCTGATGTGACATCACTGTGCATTTTAACTCTTAGGCTGCCTGATGCCCATATGAGAGTGTGAGTTTGCAATGAGTAGATGGTGCACTCATCCTGTTGGAGTGCAGCTGATTATTTCCCTGCACTGCTAACCATCCCAGCTACCTCCTCCCAGGCTGCCATAGTTAGAGTGGAGACCTTTGACTCCCATCCCTCGGAAACAACACCCCCGAACCCCACCACCTACGGGACTCCCTCCACACCCCTGACTACCCCCGACCTCCAGCCACCTCACCACCCGACCTCTGATTTCCCCCATCCTAACCTCTGTCCTCCAACCCCGCATCCCCAACTTCCAAACTCCACCTCCAACCTCCAAACCCCCAGCCTCCCAACCCCTGACCCCCCACCCCCACCCCACCGACCTCCAACCCTCCCTCCCCTCTCTCTCCAACCTCCAACCATCCCAACCTCGCACCCCCTCACCTGTTCAATGCCCCTGGATCTTTGACCCACCCCCCTACCCAGCTTCCTGGATCCCTGCTTGGGACCTGCGAGGAGTCTTTTGATACAGGCCTCAAGCAGTCCCGGCAAACGGAAGGGTCAGCATAATTTTCAAGACCAAGTAAGTGTGCACGTATTTCTTCTAATTCCTGCGGGTCATCTCTTTCAAACGCTAGTTGGAAGCTATGGCCCATTGTAAATACATTAGGAAATGTCTTTTGGGGGAGGTGTAGTTTGCCGGATGTTGGTAATGGAAGGTTCATTTTCTTATATGCCTTCTGAAGGAATGCAGACATGAGCACCTTCTGCTTATAGAAGATCAATGACTGAATTTGGAGTGATTTTGGCTTTTAATTAAAGGCAGTGTAAGTTGAACAGCCTGGCCCTGGTAGAGTTAATGGAATGAAGGGCCAGGATTGCTAACAACCTTGAAAAATTTATCCAAGGACTTTTGGACAGTTTGCTGCTTCATCTGCCAGTTGATCTCTTTGTAGCATTTAATGCCATCGTTGATCACTCTCTTTTGGCACAACATTTTCTGTTTTGATCACATTGGGTGAAGATTTCCATTGCCTCTTTAATGAATTAGTACCAAAGTACCATAGAAAAGTTATGGCACAGCAAAAGACCATTCAGCCCTTTGTGTCTGTGCCGACTGAAAAAAACTAACTGCCCGTTCTATTCCCACCTTCTAGCACCTGATCCATAGCCTTGGAGGTTATAGCACTTCAGGTGCAGATCCAGCTACCTTTTAAATGATTTGAGGGTTTCTGCCTCAACCACCAATCTGGACAGCAAATTCCAGACACCTACCAGCCTCTGGGTGAAAAAGTTTTTCCTAATATTCCCTCGTATCCTTCTACCAATCACCTTAAATCTGTGCTCCCTGGTAATTGACCTCTCTGTTAGGGGAAACAAGCCTTTCCTGTCTACTCTGTCTAGGCGCTTAATGTACACCTCATGTACACCTCAATCAAGTCACCCCATGGCCTCCTCTGTTTTAAGGAAAACAACCCCAGCCTACCCAATCTTTCCTCATAGCTGCAATTTTCGAGCCCTGGCAACATTCTTGTAAACCCTCTATCTACTCTTTCCAGAGCAATTATGTCCTTCCTGTAATGTGGTGACCAGAACTGTATACAAAACTCCAGCTGTGGCCTAAGCAGCATTTTGTACGGCTCCAGCGTTACATCCATGCTTTTGTATTCTATACCTCGTCCAATAAAAGAAAGCATTCCATATGCCTTCTTTACCACCTTATCTACCTGTCCTGCCACTTTCAGGGACTATGGACATTCACTCCAAGGTCTCTCACTTCCTCAACTCCTCTCAATATCCTCCCATTTATTGTGTTCCCTTGCTTTGTTTGCCCTCTCAAAATACATTACCTCACACTTCTCTAGATTGAATTCCATTTGTCACTTTTCCGCCAGTCAATCAAACCATTGATATCATCCTGGACAACAACCATCCTCTGCACAATCAATTACATGACCGATTTGTGTCATCTGCAAATTTTCCAATTATGCCTCCCACATTTAAGTCCAAATCATTTATATATACCACAAACAGCAAGGGACCTAACACTGACTCCTTGTAGAAGGCCGTTGGAAACTGCTTTTTATTTGCAAGAACATCTGTCCATCATTACCCTTTGTTTCCTGTCACTGAGCCAATTTTGGATCGAACTCACCACAATCCGATGTATTCCAGGACTTTGTCTTTTCTGACCAGTCTGCCATGTGGGACCTTGTCAAATGCCTTATTAAAATCCATGTAGACCACATCCACGGCATTACCCTCATCAATTCTCCTTGTTACTTCCTCAAAAAATTCCATTAATTTAGTGAGACACAACTTTCCCTTAACAAAACCATGCTGACTATTCCTAATTAATTTGTTCCTTTCTAAGTGACTGTTTATCCTGGCTCTCAGAATTGATTCTAATAATTTTCTCACCACCTAAGTCAGACGGACTGACCTATAATTATTTTTCAATTCCTTTAAATAGTGGAATGCTCTTGACGTTGTTTCATTCACAAAATTTGAGGGGGTGGTGTTTCAGTGCGATTTTCTTTCAACTACCCTTGCCAAGGTGATGATTTCATGCTGAACTTTTGGGACAGTGTCTGAGATCGTCTATGGTTGCTGACACACTGGACCTCATTTTCTGCCACACACAGTGCAACCACAACGACAAGGTGAATCAGCGTTATTGACAATACCTTTGAGGATGTTGTAGACACTCCAAAATTCACTGACTGATGGTGCATTCTTACCATCTGTTGCCTTGATGAGCTGGGAGAAGTTCCGGTGTAGGTAGTAGGCCTTGAATGTTGCTATTTCTCCCTGATCCATGGGCTATAGCAATGGAGTTACGTTGGGTGGCAGGAAAATTATCTTTACATTTTCGAATAAGTCATCAAGTTTGTCAGATGAGCTGGGGGTTTATCTAAGAGGAGCAATATCTTGAAGGCAACATTTTCTCTGGCACAATATTTCCTCCTCACAGGGATGGCATACAGAGAGAACCATTTTTGAAAGAGTGTCCCTATCATCCAGGCTTTCTTATTTGAATGCCAAATGACATGCACATGTTCCTTGGAATATCCATTCAAAGTCCTTGGTGTCTCAGACTAGTGCGCTGTTAAGAACTTAAACTTGAAATTTCCTTCAGCATTCCCACCAAGCAGAACAGGCATATGTTCTTTGGCAGGTTTAAATCCTGGTGCTGTCTTGTCTTCTTTGTATGTTCTCTGTGGCATAGTCTTCCAACAAAGCCTCACTTCATCAATGCTAAAGATTTGTTTTGTTAAGTAGCCATCTCCTTCACTGATTCTCTCCAAATAGGCAGGGAATTCATCAATCACTTCAGTATCGGCACTAGCCACCTCACCAGTTACTTTAATGTTATGTACATAGGAACATTTTCTGAAATGCTCAAAGCAACCATGACTAACACTGAAATTTTTAAATGAGAGCTCACCTTGCTCATTCTGTAAGTCATCATACAAGCTTTTAGCTTTTGATTGGATGACCATAGAGGTGCTTTGCGCTAGTCTTGTTTTTCGATCCAGACTGCCAAGAGCTTTCCATATTCACCATGATGCTGCTTAGTCTGACTTACCCTGCTAACACTTAAGGTGTAATACCTTGCACAATTTGTTTGATTTTGTCTTGGACAGAATTTATATATTTTCTTTCACTGTCCATGACCAGTATGTTTTCATGTAAGAGGCATGCACTTTCTTACCCTCAGGATGTAAATGGCAGCAAACTTTTGTGAGTTTAAAACAGATAAGATTATTTATTCTCACACACCCTGAATTAGCGATACCTAAGACACACACACACACTCACACACACACTTACAGATTAAATATAGATGAGGATAATATAATGTTATGGATTATAATTATCTCAGTTACTGATTTATGCTCCCATGAGGCACATCTGTAGTTTTTTAGATGATTTCAATGATTTGTAAAGCAAAGGATTCTCAGCAGACTGTGAGGTTTCTAGTAGTCAAATTTCCAACAGGTTGGTTCTCAGGCAACCTTTATCCAGAACAGGTTGGGGAGTCTGTCTCTTGGCTGGGGTCTCCCACTTTCAAGGTATTGCTGTTAATTACCTTGGCTGCTTTCTGACTTGCAGATCATTTGATGAACACTAGTGGAACTCTGTCTACAAACAGCTTCTTGCTGTTTTTAAAAGCAGACAACAAAATAGTTTCCTCTTCGTGACTTCCACGAGTTCAACCAAACAGAAAAATGTTGATTCCAATCCTCTGTTGTTTAACACCTTAAGAGTTTAAGACAATCATGGTCTTTGTATTTGAACAATCTATTCAATTTGATAACACCTTTTTGGATTCATTTCTGGAAAGAGCATCGATTCAACATCAGTCTGGAATATTCCTTTTGATATCCCGTGGGGCAGCAGAGTAGTTTCAATCCAGAAAATAAATCAGGTGATCATCATTTGCAGCCTTTTGTGCTCAATTTTAAAACATATAAATTAGTTTGAAGTTCAGAATGTACTAGAGCCTGACAACATGGATTTTTCTCACCATCGTAAGGGGATGCACAAGCACTCTGCCAATTAACTGCTTGTTCTGCAGCCTCAAAACATTTTGAAACCTCCAATTTAATGCTAAAATGATCATTTTTCTTGATTTCTTAGCAGCAACAGACTCATTACAATCACATGATAGGCACTTTTGACTCCTGGTTTCAATGGATTGAAGCAATAAATCACAAGCCTGAAACAATCTCAAACAACTTTAACATGTCCTCTCTGCCTCTACCCAATGTAAAGTTGAACAAGGGTCACATTTGGGACTCCAAAATTAATCAGAAGATTACAGAGTTAGACTCCTGAAGGTTGAGTACTGATTTTTCACCCAAACAAGCCCATGAACCAAAGAAAGCAACTTTACCTGCAGCAAATGCTTCTCTCACCCATGTAAAAATGACTTCTCTGCCTCATCTGATGGGAAGCTCCACAGCAGGCACACCTGGGGCTCAAAAATTAAAATAGGATTGCAGGGTCTGGAACTACACCTGCACTGCACAAAAATGAGCAGTCCAGACTTCAACCTCACCCTTGAAAATAATTACATTGGGTATAGATACTCTCAAAACTCTGCGATAAAGATTTGTTTGAAGAAAAAGTGACGGTTCCTTCAAGAGCGATCGGACACCTCCCCTCCCACTCACTCCAAATGATGCCTGTCGGGTCACATGACACTACATAAGCCCTGACGAAAAACATGCTAAAGCAGATACCAGTCCCATTATATCCCTGACATTGAATGAGGCTTACTTAAAATGGGGATTTACTGTGTTTGCCTATACCATCCTGTCCCTTGGCCATTTTCCTGGAGGTGGAATCGGCATCCAAAGGTTAGTTAAAGACAATGAAAGGTCTATTAAGGCCTGTTGTCAGAGGCTGACTGGAATTTTCCAGATTTTTCTGGAAAAGTTGAACTTTCCATTAGGCCTGCAGGGTTCCCCAAGGCATTGGGGGCTAGTTCAGCTGCTCAGAGGCAGCCTCCCAGTTGCAGATTGGGGTGGGGGAGGAGGGGGATGGGGACTCCAGGAAAGCCTCAAGACCAACCCCATGTACTTAGCAACAGCTACAGCCACAGTCTGCCAGAAGGTGGGGGAGCTCCTCCGTAATGGTTGCCTGGCTGCTGAGACCATTTCTTGATTCTAAAGCTTAAAAGGTTGGACAGAAGGCACCTCAAAATGAATGCAATATCTCTCTCTGTCTCTCTCCCGCTCTTAACTGAAGAGCAGACTGCTGAGCCCTTTTGAGCTGAAGATGGCTGATATTATGTTGGGTGAATTGGGCCTTTGGGGAATATCGTTGCCAGGTGAGTGTTTCCTGCACAATGTGGGGTCATAACCCCCATTTGACCCTGACTGACCCTTAGTCCTGACTCAAAACTTCTAAAGAGTCTTGGAAAAATTGTGAATCTGCACTGCTCTTCTTCCAAAGCTGATGGATCCTTTCCAATGTCTGATACTCAGAACCAGGCTTGACAAATGAGAAGGAAGGATGGTAAGTATTCTGGTCAGACTTGTGAGCAGTCAGCCTGAGGGTGTAGATAGGGGATGTAGATGTAAGAACAGCATGGCTGACCATACCCACATCTGTTGTCATCATTAGCTCACTCTGGCCCACACAGAATCTATTGCAAGTACAGTTGACAAGTACAGTAAAAATGTTAAATGTAGCAAATCTGATGTGGAAACTGCAAAAGATTCTACATGACTTTGAATGGGCTGCTGAAGTGAGTGTGGGGTTGACTGCATTGGGCATCTGAGGGGAACATGTAGAGCAGGGCACTGGAACTTCAGAAAAAGTGTTGGTTGGAGGAAAGATAAAGGATGACCTTAGTTTGGTTGACATGCATTTTAAGTAATCAGGAGGAATCAGTAAGAACAAGTCCTATTTCTCACTGTCCTTTAGCGACATCAGTCCAAAACACTGGACAGGATTTTCAGGTTGTCAGGCAGGCATTGCGGGCGGGCACCTCAGGTGGGCCTGGGAATGGCTGGGAAAAGGTCCGCCGCCCACGATTGGCCCCCGACCGTGACTTCATACTGCTAGCCAATTAACGTGAAAGGCATGCTGTCTAGCTCAGCACTGCTGGGGTGGGGGCGGGAGGAGGGTGAGCGCAAAAGTCTGCACATGTGTTGGGGAGCGCACACAGAAAGCTCCTTGAAGGCAGGGTGCTGCCTCAGGGAGCTGAAGAATTTTAAAATCAGAAAAAATGTCCCACCCGCTGACCAAAATATCGCGCGAGTGCACGATAACATCAGGATGCTCACCCGATGTCATCACGCGCCCACCCGCAGGACATAAAATTCTGCCCACTATGTCAGGTTCCACATAAATTATAATGACTTCTATCTCTCTCAACTCTTCCATTGTCTTTCTTTGTAAAGGTTTTGTCTGACATCCAGTCCTAAAACAGTCAAAATTTCTTCCAATTATACATTGAGAAGGCCATAAGTATTACCATCAGACCTTCTAATGATTCCATTCATCAGCCTTGCCAATTAGGCTGAACCAGATAGTTTGCAGCCCCAACATCCTACTTCATCCTGAGCTAAACTTCCAGCCTCATGCAGTCTCCTACTTTCGTCTCCATAATATCACCTATCTCTATCCCCACTTCAGCCCATTTGCTGCAGAAACCCTCATTCATGCTTTTTTTTTATCTCCAGACTCCAATCCCTTCCTTCCACCTTCAGTCCTTTGTAAACTTAACCTTGCACAAAACACAGTTGCCCATCCTAACTTGCACTAGGTCCCATTCATCCATCACCCTTCACTGGCTTGTGTTGTCTCCTGATCCACCATAACTTAGATTTTAAAATTCTCAAACTCATGTACCTCCATGGCCACATATCTTCCTATCTCTATAGTATTCTCCAGCCCTACAATCCTCCAAGAGCTCTACATTCTTCCAACTCTGTCCTCTTATGTATCCCTCATTTCTTTTGCCCCATCAAAGGCAGCCATGCCTTCAGCCACCTCTGGCTTTCCTTCCTAAAACTATAGTACTTCTCTACCTCGATCTACTGCTTTAAGATGCTCCTTATAGCCTACCTCTTTGACCAAGCACTTGGTCACCTATCCAAATGTCTCCTTCTTCAGCTTTGCATCAATTTGTTGTCTCATTACACTTCTCTCAAGTGCCTTGGGACATTATGTTAAAGAACATAAGAACCAGGAGCAGGAGTAGACAATTCAGTCCCTCAAGCCTGCCCTGCCACTCAATACGATCATGGCTGATCTCATTTCGGCCTCAACTCCAATTTCGCACCCTCTCTCTATAATCTTTCAACCTGTTACTAATTAAAAATCTGTCTATCTCCTCCTTAAATTTATTCAGCATCCCGGCATCCACTGTACTCTGAGGTAGTGAATTCCACAGATTCACCACCCTTTAAGAAAAGTAATTCCTCTTCATCTTTGATTTAAATCTACCACCACTTATTCTAAAACTATGACCTCTTGTTCTAGAATGCCCCAGAAGGGGAAACATCCACTCCACATCAACTTTGTCGATCCCCTTTAACATCTTATATACCTCAATTAGATCTCCTCTCATCCTTCTAAACTCTGGCAAGTATATGCCTAAACTGCTCAATCTCTCCTCATAAGATAAGCCCCACATCGCTGGAATCAATCTAGTGAACCTCCTCTCAACTGCCTGCTGTGCAATTACATCCTTCCTCAAGTAAGGGGACCAAAACTGTGCACAATACTCCCAAGTGCGGTCTCACCAATGCCTTGTCCAGTTGCAACAACACCTCCCTATTTTTATATCTATTCCTTTAGCAATAAAAGCCAAAATTCCATTTGCCTTCCTTATTACCTGCTGCACCTGCATACGAGCTTTCAGCGATTCATGCATGAGGACACCTAGATCCTTCTGCACTGAAGCAATCTGAATTTACCTTTCATTTAAATAATAAGTCGCCTTTTTATTCTTCTGACCAAAATGGATAACCTCACACTTATCCACGTTAAACTCCATCTGCCAAATTTTGGCCCATTCACCTAACCTGTCCATATCCATTTGTAAATTTCTTATTTCTTCATTACTTTCCAACCTATTTTGGTGTCATCTGCAAATTTAGCTATAGTACCTTCTATCCCTGAATCCAAGTCAATAATATAGATTGTAAATAGTTGGGGCCCAAGGACCGAACCCTGTGGCACCCAACTAGTTACAGCTTGCCATCCAGAAAAAGACCCATTTATCCTGACTCACTGCTTTCTGTTGGTTAGCTAATCTTCTATTCAAGCTAATATATTACCCCTAACTCCGTGTGATCTTATCTTGTATATTAATCTTTTGTGCGGATCTTATCAAAGGCGTTCTGGAAGTCTAGGTATACTACATCTACAGAGTCCACATTATTGACTTTGCTTGTCACATCTTCAAAGAACTCTATCTAGCAACTTAGCAAAACACGATTTACTCTTCATAAAATCATGCTGACTCTGATGAATTGCATTTTGACTTTCCAAATGCCCCATTACTACTTCCTTAATAATGGATTCCAACAATTTCCCAATGACAGGCGTTAAACTAACTGGTCTATAGTTTCCTACTTTCTGCCTCCCCCACTTTTTGAATAAGGGTGTTATATTAACATTTTTCCAATCCACTGGAACCTTTCCAGAATCCAGGGAATTTTGGAATATTATAGCCAATGCATCCACTATCTCTGCTGCCACTTCCTTTAAGACCCTGGGATGTAGACTTGTCACCCTTTAATTCCAATAGTTTGCTCAGTGCTTTTTCTCTTGTGACGGTGATTGTTCTAAGTTCCTCCTTCTCTGTATCCTCTGCACTATCTGTTAATATTGGGGTGGTACTAGTATCCTCCACCATGAAAACTGAGGCAAAATATTGATTAAGCGTCACTGCCATTTCTGCGCTCCCCACTATTAACTCCCCTGTCTCATTCTCCAAGGGAACATTCAATTTAGCTACTCTCTTTCCTTTTATGTACTTGTAGAAGCTTTTGCTATCAGTTTTTACATTTTGCTCTAGGTTTCTTTCATAATTTACCTTTGCTCTTTTTATTAATTTTTTAGTAACCCTTTGTTGATCTTTAAAAGTTTCCCAATCTTCCAGCCTGCCACTGACCTTTGCAATTTGATATGCCTTAGTTTTTGCCTTTATGTTATCTATAACTTCTTTGCTTAGCCATGGATGCTTTTCCCCCCTCTTTGCATCTTTCTTCCTCTTTTGAATATATTTTACTTGGGAGGAATTGAATATCTCCTTAAATATCTGCCACTGTTCATCTGCTGTCCTACCTTGTAGTCTTCCTTCCCAGTCCACTTGGGCCAAATCTGCCCTCATGTCAATGTCATGTCAACATTTGTTTAACTCCAGAACATTAGTGTGGGACTCAAGTTTCTCGCTCTCAAACTGAACTTAAAATTCTAGCATGTTATGATCACTCTTCCCTAGAGGACCCTTTACTATGAGATCATTAATTAATCCCATCTCATTACACAAAACCAAATTCAGAATAGCCTGCTCCCAAGTTGATTCCACAACATATTGCTCCAAGAAACAATCTCTAATACACTCTCCCTTGAGGCTACCCTTGCCAATTTGATTAGTCCAGTCTATAAGCATATTAAAATCATCCATGATTATTGCCGTGCCTTTCTTACATGCTCCTACTATTTCCTGGTTTGTACTGTGCCCTACTGCTGAACTGACCAATAGATTATCCCACCAGGGACTTCTTTCTCTTGCTATTTCTTATTTCTACCCAGACTGACTCTATGTCTTGCTCTCCAGTGACTATATCATTCCTCACTATAGCACTGATCTCTTCCTTTACTAACAATGCTACACCACCATCTTTTCCTTCCTGCTTATCATTCCAAAACACTGAGTACCCTTGGATATTCAACTCCCAAACCTGTTGTCCCTGTAATCACGTCTCAGTAATCGCCACCAAATCATACCTATTTGTCTCTATTTGCGTTGTTAACTTGTTAATTTTATTCAGAATGCTATGCACATTCAGATACAAAACCTTTAAGTTTGCCCTATTGTCAATTTTCCCTACTCTTATATGACTCTTTGGTGTAATATGGCATTCGCACACTCTGTCCCTTCCTTTCACTTTTTGGTAACAATCAGCCTCCTCACTAACCTGCACTCTTATCTTCTCCTTAAACTTTGATTTTTTATATTTCCATGAAACTGAATCCTCCCCCCACCATTATTTAGTTTAAAGCCTTATCTACAACCCTAGTTATGCGATTCAGCAGGACACTGGGCCCAGTATGATTCAAGTGGAGCCCGTCGGAACGGAATAGCTCCCTCTTTCCCCAGTACTGGTGCAAATGTCCTATGAATTCGAACCCATTTCTCCCACACCAATCTTTGAGCCACACATTTACCTGTAATATTATTGACCCTGTGCCAATTAGCTCGTGGCTCAGGTAGCAATCCAGAGATTATTACCTTTTTGGTTCTGCTTTTTAATTTAGTCCCTAGCTGCTCGTATTCCCTCCGCAGAACCTCTTTTCTCATTCTACCTATATCATTGGTACCTACGTGGACCACGACAGCTGGATCTTTCCTCTCCCACTCCAAGTTCCTCTGCAGCCCAGATGAGGTATCCTTAACCCTGACACCAGGTAGGCAACACAGCCTTCAGGACTCTCGATCCTGGATACAGAGAACAGTATCTATTCCCCTAACTATACTATCCCCGATTACAACTACATTTCTCTTTTCTGCCCCCACTTGAATGACTCCTTGCACCACGGTGCTATGGTCAGTTTGCTCATCCTCCCTACAGTCCCCGCTGTCATCCACACAGGGGGCAAAAATCTCGAACCTGTTGGATAATGGCTTAGGCTCCTGTAGTGCTACTTCCTGGATCCCTCTACCTGCCTCATTCATAGTCACACTCTCCTGTCCCCGACCACTGGCCGAATTTAAGGTAGTTAATCTGAGGGGTGTGACTGTCTCCTGAAACACAGCATCCAGATAGCTTTCCCCCTCCCTGATGTGTCGCAGTGTCCGAAGCTCAGACTCTAGCTCATCAATTCTGAGCCGGAGTTCCTCGAGCAACCAACATTTGCTACAGATGTGGTCACTAGGAACCACAATGGTGTCCACCAGCTCCACATCATGCAGTTATAACACATCGCCTGGCCCTGTATCTCTATTTCATTTAATTTGTTTTCCAATTTGTTTTTAAATTTCCTACTGGTCTTTAGTTTATCAATCTGTAAAATATTTCTCCTATTTACCTTTAAGTTGAAAGCAAGTTAGAATAGAGATCCAAAATACACTTTTTAAAATTAATTGGAACTCGCCCTCTCTGCTGAGTTGAAGCTGAAGTGTTAGGTCTCCGATCCTGGGCCCCAGTAGTCACCTTTAATCTGAAATCATCTTCAAATAGATAGTTCAAACCAGTAGTTGCTGACCAACCAATGAACTTATGGTTTCCCTGTGAAGTCACTCTTTGTTTTTTTTCACTCGGCAACAGTGATTTCAGAGGACACTCTTCCCAGACTGCTTCACGGTGACGGTGACTGCAGAGGACACTCTGTCTGACAGGGGTGCTGTCTAAACCCAATACTTGCAAACTCAAACCATGTCTCCAAATGGACTCCCTGCTACCTCAAATAAGAATAGATTACTAAAGGAAGATGTTTTCTTGGAACTTGGAATGGACTTCAGGATTTGAGTGATCGAGGCAAAAAAAACCTGGAATTCTTTAAGCATCAATTGAAAGCTGGAATAAGGGATTACACAGTCTATCTGGATTGGCTGAATGACCTTCATCTATAATTGTGTTTCAACATTCTACATGCTAATGTATAATTACATATAAGCACATTATTCATTTTGGATACTGTATCCATTTTGGATACTGCTGGGGGAGATGGTTTCTCGGGGGAATGCAGCAAGAGCCAAGTCCATAGCACCATGTGTGGCTCAGCTGCACAGAGGAGGAATAAAAAGTGGGAGAGTGCTCGGGGATTCTATCATAAGGGGAACAGATAGACCTTACTGCTGCTGCGGGCGTGACATCAGGATGGTATGTTGCCTCTCTGGCGCCAGGGTCAAGGAAGCCACTGAGAGGCTTACAGGTCATTCTGAAAGGAGAGGGTAAACAGCCAGTGGTCATAGTTCATATTGGTACCAATGACATAGGTAACAGCGCAAAAAGATGTAAACTGGTTCAATATAATTGTGATTACAGAGACCTGGGTGCAGGGTGAACAAGGCTGGGAACTGAATATCCAAGAGTATTTGATATTTAGGCAGGATAGGCAAAAAGGAAAAGGAAGTGGTGAGGCATTGTTAGTTAAGGATGAAATCAGTGCGATAGTGAGAGAGGATATTGGCTCAGAAAATCTAGGTGTAGAATCAGTCTGGGTGGAGCTAAGAAGTAACAAGGGATAAAAAACATTAGTGGGAATTGTCTATAGGCCTCTAAACAGTAATGATAAGGTTGGGGAAGGCATTAAACAGAAAATTGGAGAAGCATGTAACAAGGGTGCTACAGTAATCATGGGTGACTTTAATCTACATATAGACTGGGCAAACCAAATTAGCAATAATACTGGGTGGATGAATTCCTGGAGTGTGTATAATATAGTTTTTTAGAACAGTATGTCAAGGAACCAACTAGGGAAGAGCTATCCTTAGATTTGGGATTGTGCAATGAGAAGGAGTTAATTAATAATCTTGTTGTGCTGGGTCCTTAGGGAAGAGTAAGCATAATATGATAGAATTCTTCATTTGGATGGAAAGTGAAGTACATCGATCCAAAACCAGGGTCCTCAATCAAAAAAAGGAAACTATGAAGGTATGAGGCATGGGTTAGCTAAGATACATTGGTGAACTTCATTAAAAGGTATGACAGTGGAAAGGCAATGGCTAACATTTAAGGAATTGATGTATGCAATGCAACAGTTATACATTCCTTTCCGGTGCAGAAACTTAGCAGGAAAAGTGGATCAACCATATCTAACAACAGAAAGGATAGTATTAGATCCAAAGAGGAATCATATAAAGTTGCTAGAAAAAGAAGCAATCCTAAAGATTGGGAGCAGATTAGAATTTAGCAAAGGTGGACTAAGAAATTAATTATGAGGGGAAAAATAGAGTATGTGAGTAAACTTGCAAGGAACATAAAAGCAGACTGTAGAAGTATGTTAAAAGAAAAAGATTAGTGAAGAGAAATGTAGGTCCCTTATAGTCTGAAATGAGAGAATTTATAATCACAGAATCACACAATGCAGAAACGGCCCTTTGGCCCATCGAGTCTGCACTGACACATGAGAAACACCTGACCTACCTACCTAATCCCATTTACTAGCAATGCTAAGTTTCTGCACCGTAAAGGAATGTATAACTGTTGCATTGCATACATTAATTCCTTAAATGTTAGCCATTGCCTTTCCACTGTCATGCCTTTTAATGAAGTTCCCGAATGTATCTTAGCTAACCCATGTCTCATACCTTCGTAGTTGCCTTTTTTTGATTGAGGACCCTAGTTTTGGATCGATGTACTTCACTTTCCATCCAGATGAAGAATTCTATCATATTATGCTTACTCTTCCGTAAGGACCCGGCACAACAAGATTATTAATTAACTCCTTCTCATTGCACATAGCCTTGAATGTTATGATGTGCCAGGTACTTTTTAAAGGATGTGAGGCAACCTGCCTCCACCACCCTCCCAGGCAATGCATTCCAGACCGTCACCACCCTCTGGCTAAAAATGTTTTTCCTCACATCTCCCCTAAACCTTCTGCCCCTCACCTTGAACTTATGTCCCCTTGTGACTGACCCTTCAACTAAGGGGAACAGCTGCTCCCTATCTACCCTGTCCATGCCCCTCATAATCTTATGCACCTCGATCAGGTCTTCTTTGCTCCAACAAAAACAACCCAAGTCTATCCAACCTCTCTTCATAACTTAAATGTTTCATCCCAGGCAACATCCTGGTGAATCTCCTCTGCACACCCTCCAGTGCAATCACATCCTTTCCTATAACGTGGTGACCAGAACTGCACACAGTCCTCCGGCTGTGGCCTCACCAAGATTCTATACAACTCCAACATGACCTCCCTGCTTTTGTAATCTATGCCTCGATTGCTAAAGGCAAATGTCCCATATGCCTTTTCACCAACCCACTAACAGGCCCTTCTGCTTCAGAGATCTATGGGCACACAGGCCAAGGTCCCTTTGTTCCTCAGAACTTCCTAGTATCATGCCATTCATTAAATACAAGAACAAGGAAATGGCAGAGCAATTGAACAACTACTTTAGTTCAGTCCTCACAGAGAAAGATACAAATAACTTCCCAGAAATGCTAGGGAACCAATGGTCTACTGAGAAGAAGAAATTAAAGGAAATTAGTATTAGTAAAAAAAATGCTAGAGAAAAGAATGGGACTGAAAGTCAATAAATCCCCAGGACCTGATAATCTACATCCCAGGGTACTAAAGGAAGTGGCCATGGGAATAACGGATGCATTGGTTGTCATCTTCTAAAATTCTGTATATTTTGCAGCAGACCCAGCAGACTGGAGGGTGCAAATGTAACCCCACTATTTAAAAAAGGAGAGGGAGAAAACAGGGGATTACAGACTGGTAGCCTAATCAGTAGTGGGGAAAATGCTAGAGTTTATTGTAAAGAATGTGATAACTGGACACTTAAAAAATATCAACAGGATTAGATAAAGTCAACATGGATCATTCAAAAAAAGCATTCCAGAAATTGCAAGTACTTAACTCTAATTAAACACAAAAGCAACAGTCCAACAGGAGGTTACTTTCCAATCATTTGCCTCGATTAAGAGGGGAAAAACAGAGTCAAATCATGTTTGACAAACCTACTGGAGTTTTTTGAGGACATAATTAACAGAATAGTTAAGGGAGAACCAGTGGATGAGGTGTATTTCAATTTTCAGAAAGCTTTTGATAAAGTCCCATGTAAGTGGTCAGTGTGCAAAATTAAAGCACATGGGATTGGGGTAATATATTAGCATGGATTGAGCAGACAGAGAAACAGAGTCGAGATAAAACAATACTTCTTGGAATGGCAGGCGGTGATTCGTGAGGTACCACAGAGATTAGTGTTTGGGCCCTTGCTATTCACAATATATATCAATGATTTGGATGAGGGAACCAATTGCTGACAGTGCAAAACTTGGTGGGAATGTGAGTGATGAGGAAGATGTTAAGAGGCTTCAAGACAATTTAGACAAGTTGAATGAGTGGGCAAGTACATGGCATATGCTGTATAACATGGATAAGTGTGAAGTTATCCACTTCAGTAGGAAAAACAGAATGGCAGTGTATTATTTAAATGGTGATAGATTAGGAAATGTTGATGTACAAAGGGACCTGGGTGTCCTGGTACACCAATCACTGAAAGCAAGCATGCAGGTGCAGCATACAGTTAAGAAGGCCAATGGCATGTTGGCCTTCATTGCGAGAGGACTTGAGTACAAGAGTACTGCAACTGTACAGGGCCTTGGTGAGATCACACCTGTAGTATTGTGCGTAGTTTTGGTCTCCTTACCTAAGAAAGGATATAATTGCCACAGAGGAGTGCAGCGAAGGTTCACCAGACTGATTCCTGGCATGGCAGGATTGTCATATGAAGAGACTAGACCTGTATTCTAAACAGAAGAATGAGAGGGGATGTTATTGAAATGTATAAAATTCTGACAGGGATGGACAGACTGGATGAGGGATGATGCTTCCATGTTTCCTCTGGTTGGGGGAGTCTAGAACAAGGGGTCACAATCTCAGGATCCAGGGTAGACCATTTAGGACTGAGATAAAGAGAAACTTCTTCACTCAGAGGGTGGTGCACCTATGGAATTCTCTACCACAGAACACTGTGGAGGCCAAGTCACTGAATATATTTAAGAAGGAAATAGATAGATTCCTAGACTCTAAAGGTGCCAAGGGGTATGGGGAAAGAGCAGGAGTATGCATTGAGATCAAGAATCAGCCATGATCGAAGGGCTGAATGACCTATTCCTGCACCTATTTTCTATGTTCCTTTGCCTCTGATTTCCATGGGTTTCTTACATTATAACATTTAATGGTGAATTTTTAGATATATGATAAGTTCAAAATGATGGCCCAAATATACTTCATTAAATGAGTTTTGTGATTTGATCGGTTACTTCTTTTGTGAGAAAATTCAAATTTGTTTTTGTTTAATTAACTACTTTTTATTTATTCATGGTTAGTCTATTGGATATTTCATTGTTGTCTTAGTGGATTGATCCTCATGTTGGCTGATCACTATTCTTGACCGAGGAGTGATGTCTTGGAGGATGAGACATTGAATTGTGACAACGCACAGAAAATTCTTAGCTATATAGATTATATGAAAAATTGTTTAAAGATTTTCTTCTGCAAAAAATATCAAGCAAATTTGTATTCAAATATCTGCACACTACCCCTTTAAATCCTTTAAATCATCTGTTTTCTTGAGAAGGTGTGAAGTTCTTACTGACAATGGTGCAACACATTTAACAATTTTAAACACGACAGTGGCAGATTTAATCTGCTGTGAGATTAATACCTTGCCCTCATTTCCACTAACTCAGTGAGTAAATGTACCACATGATGTATTGCAGAGCCACATAGACCATGAAAGATACAGGTTTAACTCATTGTTACACTGAATCCTCCCACTCTACTTCATCTAACCATATTAGCATATGCTTCTATTCCTCTCTTACTCATGTAAGGAACGGCAGCTAATTTGCACACAGCCAGCTCCCACAAACAGTAATATGATGGTCACCAGATATTTTTTGTACTCAAATACTGGTCCTTTGGGTTGTTTCTAACATTAGTAGAATAATCAGATCCCGTTGGGAGGGCTGACTCAAGGAATCAAATTAATATATGAACTCAACAGTGAATGCTAATTAACAAAAAGCAGATTATGTGGTCATTATCACATTGCTGATTGTGGGAGCTTGCTGTGCACAAATTGGCTGCTCTGTTTCCCTCATTCCAACGTAACTACATTTCAGAAGTTTTTTTTATTTGTTGCTAAGTGCTTTGGGGCACCCTGAGGTTGTGAAAGATGCTATGTAAATGCAAATAATTTTCTTTCTTTTTCAATATATGGGGTGATATTTTTGATCATGTGCTCTCACCCAGGATTGAACCTCACTGGCAAATTCAATACATGGGATGTTTCCTTAATCCAACAGTTGCAGCTTGGATTGACATTCATAGAAAGTACAATCTAAAGAGATTTAAAAGCCTCCAAATTTCTGAGATATTTCCTCCAAATTCCATGCCCCACTAAGCACACCTGGTCATAGTTCCCCTGTGAACAATAGCAATATAGATGAGTAATTCGAAGACAGTGCAGGCACCTATGCAGCTGGAACCCAATATAAAGCACAACATAGTAGTAGAAATGTAAATTGGGTTACATATCAGATGGTGAATCTAAGATTTTAAGGTGTTACTCCTAAGATTAGCTGCATCAGGTTAGCAACATAAAATGGCAGAATGACTTTAGCTGCTTGAGATGGCTGATAACTTGAACTATTGTCGATGTATTTATAAAACAAAGGAAACCTTCAGATGGTGAGAAATTGGAATGCAGCCAAAATAGACAACTGTGCTTAGTTATGGTCTGAATGCAAAATCACTTCAGATAAGCAAAAATTAAAAAAAAACATAGGGCAGAATATTACGCCTCGAGGGTGTGTGCGCGCTCGACCCGAACAGACATGAAATAGTGCACGATGACATCGGAAAGCGTCCCAACATCATCCTGCACGTGAGCAAACTTTAGGTCGGTGGGCAAATACGGGTGTTGGCGCCGCACCAACAACAATGAAAAGGCCACTTAGGGTAATAAAATTTGACATTGCCCGAGCGATTTCACACGCGCAATACAGGCAGCTGGTGGCACCTCCTCCAGTGAAGGAAAAGAGGGGCAGGAGGGAGAGGAGGCCAGGTTTCCCAATGCAGTTTCCAGGGTAGTGACCTGTGGGAGGAGAGGCACAGGCAAAAGGGGTGCAGCTAGTCCAAGGAAGGAGTCGCAGAAGAGGCCACTATCCTGCTGCCAGGGCTTACAGGCGGTGATGCAGCTCCTCAACATGTCCGAGGTGCAATGCCAACGGAGGCTTCGCCTCTCCAGGGAGACAGTGACCTCCATTTGTCAGATGATTGGGCCTGAGATCAGCTCCAATTGTGTGGGTGGAAACCCCATGCCAGTGGCTCTGCAGGTCACAGTAGCTCTCAACTTCCATGCCTCCAGCTCTTTTCAGGGGTCAGTGAGGGATCTGTGTGGAGTCTCCCAATCAGCTGTCCACAGTTGCATCAAATTGGTGACAGAAGCTCTGTTCAGGCAGGTAATGCCATTTATTCATTTCTGTACAGACGAGGCCAGCCAGGCTGAGCGAGCCAGAGGATTTGCAGAGATTGCTGGGCTCCCCTGCATCGATTGCACACATGTGGTTATCAAGGCATCAGTGCCTTTGTCAACAGGGAGGGATTCCACTAGAGCATCCAGATAGCTTGTGACCAAAAGGCACAGATTCTGCAAGTCTGAGCAAGGTACCCTGGCAGCTCCCATGACACTTACACCCAGGTGCCAAGGCTATTCATTGCACTAGCTCGACTAGATGGATGGCTGCTGAGTGACAAGGACTATCCATTGAAAAGGTGGCTTTTGATGCCTCTCCATCACACAAGAACAGAGGCAGAGCAGCGTCATAATAGGAGTCATGTCTCGACAAGGACAGTGTTAGAGAGGACCATAGGTCTTCTGAAAATGCGCTTCCAATGCCTGGACCGGTCAGTCAGAGCTTTACAATACACCCCAGAGCGGGTGTCACTGATACTGGGTGCAAGGTGCGCTCTCCACAATCTGGCGCTGATAAGGGGGGATCCACTGAAGGAAGAGGATCTAGAGGCAGCTGCAAAGGCCACAGACAATGAATCCAGTGGTGAGTTGGAAGAAGGGTGAGGAGAATGCTGAAGGTGTGGAGGCAGACCTCTGTTCTTTCAGGGAGGCAGGGACGCTTTGATCCAACACTCCTTCAGCTAAGCTGCTAAAGATCTGCTTCCAGCTCATGCCAGGTCTGTCACCTCCATTCCGGATATCTGAAATGACCATTTCCTTTGAACGCAAAGTCTGCTCAGTGCCTTTGCAATAAAGTTTAGAACCACTCACGTCCAGCATGAAATATTGACATGCCCTGCACCTACAAAACAAGTGAAGCATACTCAGGCCATTAAGAAAAAAGCAAAATTTATGTCATGCTGGCACTCACATCAAATGAATGAAACTATATTTCGTGTTAATAGTCACACCAGTAAACATATTAACGAAACATGGCAAAACAGAAGATCACCCGTGACCCGTCCCTCTTGTACTCATGGTGCCTTCAACTTATGTTTAAAGTACTGTCTTGTTGCCCCCCACCCCCTCACTCACTGGCAGCAGCATTGGAGGCAGCCTGCTGATTCTGTTGTCTTGTTGGCCTTGATGACCTTGGCAGTTGTCCTCTCGATAGTGGAGCCTGGGCTGGTTTCGCCTAGGAGGAAGCGGCCAGTGTGACAGCTGACATTTCCCCAGTTATCGCAGCCTCATCAGGTGCCACAGTCACTAGCAGAGGGGCAGAGAAGCTGCTGCTGTTATCCAGAGCACCTTGAGAGGAGACCACAGAGATGACAGGCAGCTCGTGCGCCAACATGAGATCTCTCTGGACCTCCCTGTTTGCCATTGATGGACGGACACTTAGCTGGGATACCGGGTGCCTCATCCGTCTCCCACACTGGCACTGACTACCTGAGGTCATTGGCTATGTGAGGGCTTGCAGGTCCAAGCGCAACCCCAGGAACCCCTGATTCTCTCCTTGGAGATCCCTCTCCATGAGAGTTGCCACTCTCTCAATGGAGGGGACAGTGTACTCAGCCATGAGGGTCAACGCAGTGCTCCTGCTCCGCATGGACTCCTCCACAACAGATACTATAGCACGCACACCCTCATGGATCTCCGCCAGATCCTCCTGCACATCCCGCTGGACATCCAGCATCTGTCACCTAATGGATGGCTCCAGAGGCTCATCATCTGCCTTCGGCTCAGCATCATCCTGGTCCCCAGCAGTCCTCCGACTGCCAGCGCACTGGGCACTCTCTTCATCTGCCTGCACCTGAAGTGAGTATGAAGTGCCCTCACCGCTGTGCATTGGCAATGTAACTGAAGATCTAATGCCCACCAAGGTGCTGGTATCTGCGCTGGTGCCTGGTTCAGAGAGCAGGTGCATCTAAAGCTCATGGTCCTCTGGTGTCACAGGTGCCTCTTTGGGGACTCCATGTTTGAGGGTCCCATTAATGATGAGACTACTTAAGAATGTTTACACAATCTGACACACTCACTTCTGTCCACTGCACTCTTACCTTCGTCAGAGACCCCTGCCTCCGTCTCCATGACTGAGGTAGGTGGCAGCTCTTCAGCTCCAATGCATCCATTTCGTACCTCGTCAAGATTAGGACATTTGGGAGGCCTCTGCCTGTCCTTGACCTCTCGGTGTTGTTATGGTCCCTCTTCACCTGAAAGGACAGAGGAGCATTGACCAGGCAACTCTCTGCCTACAGCAGCATTACAGCCTGGCCAACTCTACCTGAGGAACATCTTGCAGGGCACATCTTAGTCGTGGCCATCGAGCCGCAAGGCACTCAGGCCAAGCAGCCAGGGATCACTGCTTTGGTCAGCTCCAGCATCATTGTCAGTTGGCACTCAGCCTCTAACACCCCTGAGGGGTTTGGGTGGGGGTGGCATTGGGGTAGAGATGGTGAGGCCTTAACACTTATCCACACTGATCCATGCCAACTCTGTACTCACCCTTGCCAAGTGCAGCAGGTCATTGAACCTTTTGCGGCACACAATGCTGTGGTCACTGACCCTGGCTGCCACCTCCACCCAAGCTTTATTGGCCTGCTGTGCTGGCCTCCACCTGCCATCCCTGGGTACTGGAGTGTCCCGCCTGACAGCCTTCAGGGTGCTGCCTTTGCCGGTTACAAAGCGCTTGCCAGGTTGCCATTGGACCCAGCGCCCGACAGGCCCCGCCCCCACACGGCCCCTCATGACCATTCAAAAGACGAGTTTCATGCTGGGTGGATCTTATTTGGCCATCTTGCCAGGGGTTTAAGATAGTCGAACCATCATCAGGAGAGAGTGGAAAAGGGTTAAAGCAAGATGAATCCTATAAATGTTTGAGCTGAATGTTTCCCACTGGATGGAGCTATTGAGTTTACATTTATTGCGTGACATGATAATAAATAGAACAGCTGGTCAAGTCCCCCAAAAACTTGCTAAATAATTCACATACCACACTCTCAATTCTGTGGCAGTATTATTAAGTACCAGTGACAATGTATGTCTTATCCCAGATTTAAGTCAGTGCCATCTCAGCACTCAATTTTCTGGATTTAGAAGTTTTGTTTGAGACTATACAAGCATTAAAAAAAATAAAGATTATTAGGCTGTAATTTAATCTTCAAATTCAGATGGCAGATGAAAAAATGAGCTTCACTTCCATACTTCAAGATGTCACTTGATTACTTGGATTGAACAGCAGTAATCACTCACTGTAATTATTTGTCATTGTCAATGGGCGCTATAAGTTTCACAATCCAACCAAGAATTATGTGATATCAAAAGTCGACTTATTAAGAGCAATTCAGCCCATATAATTTTAATAATTGCTTCAAATATATGCAAAAGAGAAGAAAATGGAGTTTATTTTAAACTCTGAAGCAGAAGTTATACAATGGATAGAAGCACTTTTTATTTTACATTCATTCATGGGATGTGGGTGTTGCTGGCTAGGCCCATCCCTAATTGCCCTTGTTCAGAGGGTGGTTAAGAGTCAATCACATTGCTGTGGGTCTGGAGTCACACCTAAGCCAGAAGATTTCCTTCCCTAAAGGACACTAGTGAACCAGATGGGTTTTTACAACAATCGACAATGGTTTGATAATCATCATGCTGTGGTGGGATTCAAACCAGGATTCCAAGACTGGAATACCAGACCAGTGACAATACCACTATGCCACTGCCTACCTTATGATAGTTATTGATTTCAGCACATATCATAGGCAGAATTTTAACCTTGTTGGATGGGTGCCATGGGTGGGTCCGGGAGCTGCCGCGCAATGGGCCGCCACCCACAATCGGGCCCCAACTGTGATTTCATGCTGGCTGGCCAATTAACGGTCAGCCAGCATGAAACATGCACTGATAACCTTAGCGCTGCCGGGGTGGGGGCAGGGGTGGGAGGAGCCCAAGTGCTGAAGTGTGCGCATGTGCACGGGCATGCTCAGTGAAAGCTCCCTGAAGGCGTAGAGCTGCACCAGGGAGCTGAAGACTTAGCATTAAAAATAAAGATTTCGATAATAAGGAAAACATGTCCCCTCATGCGACTCTGTCACATAAGCAGGGACATGTTAAAAGTAAATTTTAAAAAATTTTATTGGTTTTTTAGTCATGTCCGAAAGCTCACCCCTCCTGTCAATGAGTTCTGTTAAAAATGCAAAGGCCGCTTGGCCATACGCTCACCCGCCAATCAAATGGTTGAATGTGCATCAAAAAATTCCATTTAATTAATTGATTAAGGGCCTTAATTGGCCTCTTAACTGTCATTGTGCACTATTTCACTCCCGTTCAGTCGGGCACATGCCTGCCCACTGAACAAAAATTTCTGCCCCATGTCTTTGTGGCAAAATAACTTTTACTTGCTGAGTCTGTCTAAGATTTGGGATCTTAGCAACTGTATATTAGGTGCAGTGTAAATTTCTAAAGTGTTTGATCATGGCCTAGGGAAGGTTAAGAGTTCTGCTAAATAAAAAAAAATGGAAGTATCCTCTTACATAATACACTTTGAACAGTTTATGTTTGTAAATTACCTGTAGTTGAATCACTTCATTTAGGATTCTACCATGAACTAACTGTTGGATCTTTGGTGAGAAGACACCTATCAATATAAAATTAATCTTAAAATGTCATCAAATATGTTCTTGTATCTACTTCATGATTGCCAACAATCCTGCGTTGTGAACTTTCTATTTGACTTACATTCCCATGATATCTAATTCATCATTCTCAGAAAATCACAGCCAGGGAAAAGAGGACTAAAGAAAGAGTTTCACTTCATGTACATACTCCATAGATAGCTTCATCTTCTTTAGGGAAGCTCAATTTGAAAACAGATACATCTAATAAATAGCCTCAACCGTACCTTTCTTGCAACTTCCTTCAGCCCTAGAATGTTCCTCCTGTCCACTACCCTGCTCTTCCAACTCTCCGTTCATTCTGGTGCCTTGTGCTCCATGCCTGTTCGTTTTCCTTACCACTGATGGGCATGCCTTCAGTTATCTAGGATTCCTTTCCTGCACATCTCTAGCCATCCATTTCCTCTCTTCTTTTAAGGCCATCCTTTACACTCAGTTTTGCTAAGTCTCTGACCACCTTACTTTAATATCATCTTCTTTGGCCTGAGTTACCCAGATGCTCACTCGATATATTACTGGACTCTGGAATGGGCTACATCCAAGCATTAGTATATTAAGTCAATTGTCATGAAAGCATAATAATTTTGGTAATATTTTTCTGGTTTATTGTGACGCAGGTTTATGGGGCAAGTATTTGGGTCCGCCTGTGTGTGATTTAATTATATTTGGAGTCAAGTAGACTGCAAGCTTTAACTAATCAAAAGAAGCTAGGTGCTTGACATGCTAATGAGTAAACATGGATGCTAGTTTAGTATGTAAGGTGTGAAGGGAATTTGCATTTTTAGATAGATATGGGGAGGTTTGGATTTCAAAGGGATTTTAGTCCAATTACAACTATC
The DNA here is from genome assembly GCF_017639515.1 of Carcharodon carcharias. Taxonomy (NCBI): domain Eukaryota; kingdom Metazoa; phylum Chordata; class Chondrichthyes; order Lamniformes; family Lamnidae; genus Carcharodon; species Carcharodon carcharias. The sequence goes on along the minus strand of NC_054472.1, from coordinate 44,288,605 downwards.
CAGATAAGCAAGACTAAGAAAAGTAAATATGTTGGAAATTACAGGGAAAACCTGTTGTAATTTTTGGGATGCAGAAGAGTTCCGGGAGCAAAAGTACTGTGGGTTCCGAGGTCCAGGCACAGGAAAAAGCAATGGCTTGTTTACAGGTAAAGCAGGGAGAATCAATGATAGGTAAAGAAGTGGGAATGTGTTCACAATTTACCCAAGGGAGTTCTGAGGAGCAGGTTGCAGAAATGTTTAAAAATGTTGTATGTCAAGGGGAAGTCTATCCATGTGTACAGGGTGGAGTAGGTAAAGATTTAACATTTTAAGAGTCACGAAGGCTAGTCAGTCTTTAATGTTTTGTGATAGTGATATTTGTTGGTCAGAGGGAGTATTGCAGGAACATGTGATAGTAAGTTGAGTTCATGGAGATGCTAAACCTATTCCGTTGTGGAAGGTAAATTTAAAGCGTAAATGGAAAACAAGTGAGGTGATTGTTGGAGTAGTGGAAAAATTATCCATTGCAAGGGTTCAGTTTATCTTAGGTAATGATTTAGCTGTGTCACAGATGTGGGTTATGCCCACAGTAGTTGAGCAGCCTGTAGAGGTGCTTTCAACAGAAGTGTTGCAGAAAGAGCATTCTGGATTGTTTCCAGGTTGTGTGGTAACGAGATCACAAGCTCACAGGCTTAAACAGGAAGAAGAGGAAGTTAAAAGGCAGGGGAAGGGTATTGAAGTTCAGTTAGCTGATACAATCTTTAATAAGATTGTTCAGAAAGAATGAATGGAAGAGAATGCAGCTGAAGTGTTTATCTCAAAGCACTTGGCAGAGCTACGCAAAAGGACCCACAAATAAAACAAGTATATCAGACAGCTTACTCAGAAATAGAGGCAGGGTGCAGGGAGGCTAGAGTGTTATTACCTTAAGTGTAATGTGCTAATGAGAAAGTGGTGACTGCATCAAGTGTCAGCAGATGAAAAATGGATGGAAGTACATCCGATTGTTATATCATCTAGATATAGAAATGAGATACTGAGAAATAGCTCATGATTTTCCAATAGGAGGCATTTCGGAATTAGAAAAACACAGGTGAAAATACAAAAACATTTTTGTTAGCCTGGATTGCATAGAGATGTACTCAAACACTGTAGAATGTGTCACACATGCCAGGTGATAGGGAAACAATAAGCAGTGATTAAGGCAACATCATTAATTCCAATTCAAGCATTTGTGGAACCTTTTACTAGGTTCATGATTTGTTGTGTATGAACCCTCCCTAAGACTAAAAATGGAAATCAGTACTTACTGACAATAATGGGTGTGTCTACAAGGTTTCCTGAAGTGATATATTTGAGAAATATTACAACAAAGAAAATTGTGGAAGAGTTGACTAAGTTTTTTTTAACAAGATATAGTTTACCAAAAGAAATACAATCAGACCAAGGTTCAAGTTTCATGTCACAGCTGTTTAAGGAAGTAATGAGAAGTTTGAGGATAAAACAATTTAAGTCAACAGCTTACCATTCTGAATCACAAGGGGCTTTGAAAAGTTGGCATCAAACTTCAAAAACCATAATGAGGGCATATAGTCAGGACTGTCCACAGGATTGGGATGGGGAAATCCATTGTTGTTATTTGCTATTAGGGATGCTCCTAATGTATCAACTGGATTTAGTCCTTTTGAATTAATCTATGGTCATGAGGTAAAGGGGCCACTAAAATTGATTCATGAGAAATTGTTGGGTCAAAATTCAGAAACTACTGTCCTGGATTATGTATCAAACTTCAGAGAAAGATTGAAAAGAGCATGTGAGTTAGCTAGGGAACATTTAAAGATATTATAGCAAGTGATGAAAGTGAACAGAGCTACAGATCATAGTTTTGTTGCTGGGGAAAGAATGTTAGTTTTGTTACCAATGCTGGTTAAATGCAAGGTTTAGTGGGCCTTACAGGATTGAAATGAAAATGAGTGAAGTCAATTATTTAATAAATATTCCAGATAAAAGAAAGGAGCAGAAGGTGTGCCAAATAAATATGCTTAAAAAGTACTTTGAAAGGAAAGAGGAGTAAAAGGAGTTAGTAGTAGTGGCAGATAAGAGGAAAGATAGAAATAAATTATTCTGAAATTGATTTTCCTCTAATCAGATTGGATAATGAGGGAGGTACTTAAAAATTTAAGTGTAATATTGAGTTACCTTCCAGACAAGTGTCATAGAAATATACATAGAAACATACATAAAAAATAGGAGCAGGAGTATGCCATTTGGCCTTTCAAGCCTGCTCCGCCATTCATTATGATCATGGCTGATCATCCAACTCAATAGCCTGCTCCCGTTTTCTCCCCATATCCTTTGATCCCTTTCGCCCCAAGAGCTATATCTAACTCCTTCTTGAAAACATATAATGTTTTGGCCTCAACTACTTTCTGTGGTAACAAATTCCACAGACTCACCACTCTCTGGGTGAAGAAATTTCTCCTCGTCCCAGTCCTAAATGGTCTACCCCGTATCCTCAGACTGTGACCCCTGCTTCTGGACTCCCCCACCATCGGGAACATCCTTCCTGCACTTAGCCTGTCTAGCCCTGTTACAATTTTATAGGTTTCTATGGGATCACCCCTCATTCTTCTGAACTCCAGTGAATATAATCCTAACCGGCTCAAACGCTCCTCGTATGTCAGTCCCGCCATCCCAGGAATCAGTCTGCTAAACCTTTGTTGCATTCCCTCTATAGCAAGAACGTATTTCCTCTGATAAGGAGACCAAAACTGCATGCAATATTCCAGGTGTGGTCCCACCAAGGCCCTGTACAATTGCAGAAAGACATCCCTGCTCCTGTACTCGAATCCTTTGGTTATGAAGGCCAACATACCATTTGCCTTCTTTACCGCCTGCTGCACCTGCATGCCTATCTTCAGCGACTGGTGTACGAGGACACCCAGGTCTCATTGTACATTCCCCACTCTCAATTTATAGCCATTCAGATAATAACCTGCTTTCCTGTTTTTGCTACCGTGGATAATCTCACATTTATCCACATTATACTGCATCTGCCTTGCATTTGCCCACTCACACTGTCGAAATCACACTGAAGTATCTCTGCATCCTCCTCACAGCTCACCCTCCCACCCAGCTTTGTGTTTTCTGCAAATTTGGAGATTTAACATTTAGTTCTCTCATCTAAATCATGAATATATATTCTGAATAGCTGGGGTCCCAGCACCGATCCCTGCGGTGCCCCACCAGTCATTGCCTGCCATTCGGAAAAATACCTGTTTATTCCTACTCTTTGTTTCCTGTCTGCCAACCAGTTTTCTATCCACCTCAATACACTACCCGCAAACCCATGCACTTTAATTTTACACGCCAATCTCTTATGTGGGACTTTGTCGAAAGCCTTCCAAATCTCCAAATAAACTACATCCACTTGCTCCCCCTCATCAACTCTACTGGTTACATCCTCGAGAAATTCCGGTAGATTTGTCAAACATGATTTCCCTTTAGTAAAACCATGCTGACTGTTCGATTCTGCCACTGTTTGGCCACCTTTTCTTTTACTTACTTTTGTGCCAGACAGGAATAAAGAATTGTTGCAGTTTACCCATGTGCTCCTTGAATGTTTGCCATTGCCTGTCCACCGTCATCCCTTTAAGTAATGTTTCCCATTCCATCATAGCCAACTCGCGCCTTATACCATTGTAGTTTCCTTTATTTTGGTTCAGGACCCTAGCCTCAGAATCAACTACATCACTCTCCATCTTGATGAAGAATTCTATCATATTACAGTCGCTCATCCCCAAGGAGCCTCGCACAACTAGATTGCCAATTATCTCTTTCTCATTACACAATACTCAGTCCAGGATGGCACATTTTCTAGTTGGTTCCTCAACATATTGGTCCAGAAAACCATCCCATATACACTCCAGGAAATGTTCCTCTATGGTATTGTTACTAATTTGATTTGCCCAATCTATATGCAGATTAAAGTCACCCATAATTACAGATGTTCCTTTAATGCATGCATCACTAATTTCCTGTTTAATGCCATTCCCAACATCACCACTACAGTTTGGGGGTCTATATACAACCCCCACTAACATTTTCTGCCCCTTAGTGTTTCTCAGCTCTACCCATACAGATTCCACATCATCGGAGCTAATAACTTTCCTCATTATTGCATTAATTTCCTCTTTAACCAGCAATGCAACTCCACTGCCTTTTCCTTTTTGTCTGTCCTTCCTAAATACTGAATACCCCTGGATGTTCAGTTCCCATCCCTGGTCACCCTGCAGCCATGTCTCCGTAACCCTGACTATATCATACCTGTTTACACCTATTTGTGTGATTAATTCATCCACTTTATTGTGAATGCTCCTGGCATTAAGGCACCAAGCCTTAAGGCTTGTCTTTTTAACAATACTTGTCCTGTTTCCACTATTTTTCACTAAGGCCCTGTTTGATTCCTGCCCTTGATTTCTCTGCCTATCACATTTCTTTTTCCCCTTTCTCTCTTTTGTTCTTGTTTTTGATTCCCCATCCTCTGACTCCTTGCATAGGTTCCCATCCCCCTGCCATTTTAGTTTAAATCCTTCCCAACCACTCTAGCAAATATTCCCCCTAGGACATCAGTCCCGGTCCTGCCCAGGTGTACCACGTCCAGTTTGTACTGGTCCCACCTCCTCCAGAACCGGTCCCAATGTCTCAGGAATCTGAAACCCTCCCCCTCACACCATCTCTTCAGCTATATATTCATCCAATATATCCTGCTATTTCTACTCTGACTAACACATAGTACTCGTCGTAATCCTGAGATCACTACCTTTGAGGTCCTATTCTTCATCTTACTTCCTAACTCCCTATATTCTGCTTTTAGGACCTCATCCCTTTTTTTTTACCTATGTTGTTGTACCAATGTGTACCACAGCCGGCTGTTTACCCTCCCCCTTCAGAATGGCCTGTAGCTGCTTTGAGACATTATTGGCCCTAGCACCAGGGAGGCAACATACCATCCTGGAGTCATTTTTGTGGCCACAGAAATGCCTATCTATTCCCCTAACAATTGAATTCCCTAAGATTATTGCATTCCCACACTTTTTACTCCTCCCCTGTGCAGCAGAGCCAACTGTGGTACAACAAATTTGGCTGTTGTTGCTTTTCCCTAAGAGGTCATTCCTCTCAACAGTATCCAAAGCAGTATATCTGCTTTGCAAGGGAATAGCCACAGGAGATTAATGCACTACCTGCCTGGTCCTCTTGCTCTGCCTGGTGGTCACCCATTCCATTCCTGCCTGTGGACTCTTAGCCTGCGATGTGACCACCTCTCTATACATGCTATCCACAATGCTCTCCACCTTGGAGATGCTCCACAGTGACCCAGCCGCTGCTCCAGCTCTGAAGCCCGGGCTTCCAGGAGCTGCAGCTGGAGACACTTCCCAAAGACATGCTGGCCCCGGGCATTGGAAATGTCCCCGGCTTCCTATATAGAGCAAGAGGAGCACACCACAGCTTTGAGCTCTCCTGCCATGACTGACCCCTTTAAATTAAATTAAACTTTTTGGAAGATCAAATGATATCAATTACTCTAGAGCCCTTCTTCCCTACTCCTCATTGTTACAGAATATAGCCCTTACAAACGATGAACCACAAAATAAGACTTAAAAACTATAAATGGTAAAAGTAGTAAATACTTACCTGACCGTACTCAGTACTCAAAGGATCACCTCGTTCCCTACTCACTGAGCTCCCTCAATCACCTCTGCTCTCCAGCTTCTTTTCAATTCCTGACTCCTCTTGTGCTCCTCTTCAACTCTCAGCTCCTCTTCAACTCCTGACTCCTATCACACTCCTCTTCAACTCTTGGCTCCTCTTGTGGTCCTCTTCAGCTCTCGGCTCCTCTCGAGCTCCTTTTCAACTTCTGACTCCTCTCACACTTCTTTTCACTCCCCATTCTTCTCACGCTCCTCTTCAACTCTTGGCTGCTCTTGTGCTCCTCTTCAAGTGATTTGGAGAAACTATTGCAGTCACACAAAGCTATTTGTGGGAACAAGCTGGGGAGGACAAATTTAGCTACACATGATGTGAGTGTTGGAGATTCATCTTCAATAAGGCAACATCCTCATAGATTAAGTCCAGCAAAGTTATCACAAGTACAGAAAGAAATTGAATTCATGCTTCAAAATGACATCATTGAGTCCAGTTGCAATAACTAGAGTTTGCCTATTGTGATGGTACTGAAACTAAATGCGGCACAAGGACTATGTGTGGACTATCAAAGGTGAATGCAGTGACACAAGAGGATTCATATCCTATACCGCAGTTGGAAGATTGCATCGAGAAAGAGGGACAATCAAATTTAATCACAAAGATTGATTTGCTGAGAGGATATTGGCAAGTGCTGTTATCGGAGAGAGCAAAGGGGATATTGGCTTTTTTGATGCCAGATGGATTATATCAGTTTAAAGTCATGCCATTCGGTATGAAACCAGAAACATTTCAAAGACCGACAAACGAAGTAAATGCAGGGCTGAGCAATTGTGCTGTTTATATTGATGACTTGACAGTTTTCAGTCAAACGTGGGAGGAACATTTATAACATCTGGAAGAATTATTTAATTGAGTACAAGAAGCTAATTTGATGATGAACTTGGCTAAAAGTGAATTTGTAAAAGCACAAGTTATATATCTAACCCATTCCGATGGACATGGTAAGATAGCATTGAGAGATGTGAAAGTCAAAGCTATTGTGGATCTTCCCATGCCTACAACAAAATGAGAAGTTTTGAGATTTCTGGGCATGAGTGGCTTTTACCAGAAATTGGTACCAAATTTTAGCAGTATGGTTGGTCCATTGACTGACCTATTAAAAAAGAACCAGAAGTTTCAATGAACACAGGAGTGCCAGAAGGCACATGACAGTTTAAAAACTATATTTACTAATGACACCAGTTTTGGCAATATACAATTATTTTACAAGCAATCTTTAAGTTGGCCGTTGATGCGAGTGGTGTAGGCATTGGCGCTGAACTGTTGCAAGATGATGAAACTGGAATTGAGAAACAGATAGGGTATTTTTCACAAAAGTTGAAAGTACAAGAGAGGAAGTATTCGACAATTGAAAATGAGGCTCTGGGTCTATTGTTGGATTTGCAGCATTTTGAGTTTTATGTTGCAAACAAGTTATCAGAAACAATTGTTTATACAGAGCACAATCCTTTAAAATTTCTGGACAGATTTCGAGACTGAAGTGCAAGGCTGTTTGGATGGAATTTATTACTGCAACCATTTAATCTACAGATTATACATGTGGCTGGATGATAAAATCTAATTGCAGATGCATTGTCGAGAGTTTAAAGCTGAAAGGGAAATTGGACATTTAAACCTGGTCACTGGACTGAAATGGCTTCTGTTGAAACCAAGGATGTGTATACATATATTATGTTAATGCATGCATCTGGTAATATAATAGTGTGGATCTATAGATAAGTATACTAGGTATTGTAAGATGGGTTAAGAAAATGAAGCCGTCTTTTTAAATTGTGACAGTTCATTTTCTCATGAGGTTAGAGGTGCCATAAAAATATAATAATTTTCATAATATTTTTCTGGTTTATTGTGATGTAGGTTCATGGGGGCAAATGTTTGGGTCTGCCTGTGTGTGATTTAATTACATTTGGAGTCAAGTAGAAAGGAAGCTTTAACTAATCAAAAGAATCTAGATGCTTGACATGTTAATGAGTAAACATGGATGCTGGTTAAGTATGGAAGCTGTGAAGGGGATTTGCATTTTAGATAGATGAAGAGAGATTTGGATTTCAAAGGGATCTTAGTCTGTTTACAACTATCCAGATAAGCAAGGCTAAGGAATGTCTTTGCTTTTTCTTGAAGGTTACTGACAAATAGTAGCAACATGTAAGGTTTTATACTGTGAGGAAGATACAGTTTCAAAGACATATAAAATAATAGAATTTATATATTACAAAGAGAAAAACATATATAAAGGAGAATGAGCTTATGCATCAGGAGAAGGCCCTGTGAGATCTAACAGAAGACAAACCCTTAATCAAGCCTCCTGCATGTGTGCATAAGCCTGCTGTCTACTGAAACTGAAGCTGGAGAAAAGGGCCATTTGGAATTCTACTCTGCAGGGTATTGTGTTAATTTGCTGGATCTGTTTAAAATCTAACATCTATTTTTGGACAGTTGCCTTAACACGGGTGTACCTGGGAGTCAGATTAAATAGAAATTTTAGGAGTTATTATCATAGAAATTATGTAAGTGCTTGAAATCTGTATTTATATTTTTTAATTTAATTTTTAAAAAAATCACAGATTCACAGAGTCACAGAATCACATACCGCAGAAGAGGCCCTTTGGCCCATCAAGTCTGCACCGACACGTGAAAAACACCTGACCTACCTACCTAATCCCACCTACCAGCACTTGGCACATAGCCTTGAATGTTAAGATGTGCCAAGTACTCATCCTGGTACTTTTTCAAGGATGTGAGGCAAACCGCCTCCACCATCCTCCCAGGCAGCACATTCCAGACCATCACCACCCTCTGGGTAACATCCAGGGGCAGGAGGTTTAGGGTCACATCCCCCCTAAACCTCCTGCCCCTCACCTTGAACTTATGTCCCCTTGTAACTGATCCTTTAACTAAGGGGAACAGCTGCTCCCTATCCACCCTGTCCATGCCCCTCATAATCTTGTACACCTCCATCAGGTCACCCCTCAGTCTTCTCTACTCCAATGAAAACAATCCAAGTCTATCTAACCTCTCTTCATAACTTAAATGTTTCATCCCAGGCAACATCCTGGTGAATCTCCTCTGCACCCACTCCAGTGCAATCACATCCTTCCTATAATGTGGTGACCAGAACTACACACAGTACTCCAGCTGTGGCCTCACCAAGGTTCTATACAACTCCAACATGATCTCCCTACTTCTGTAATCTATGCCTCGATTGATAAAAGCAAGTGTCCCATATGCCTTTTTCAGCACCCCACTAACATGTCCCTCTGCCTTCAGAGATCTATGGACACACACGCCAAGGTCCCTTTGTTCCTCAGAACTTCCCAGTGCCATGCCATTCATTGAATATTTCCTTATCAAATTACTCCTTCCAAAGTGTATTATCTCACACTTTTCAGGATTAAATTCCATCTGCCAGTCATCTGCCCATTTGACTATCCCATCTATATCTTCACGTAGCCCAAGACACTCAACCTCACTGTTAACCACTCAGCCAATCTTTGTGTCATCCGCAAACTTACTAATCCTACCCCCCACATTGTCATTTATGTCGTTTATATAAATGACAAATAATAGGGGACTCAGCACAGATCCCTGTGGTACACCACTGGACATTGGCTTCCAGTCTTCAAAGCATCCTTCTGTCATCACACTCTGTCTCCTACAAGTAAGCCAATTTTGAAACCACCTTATCAAATTACCACATGTATCCCATTTGCCTTTGGCTTCTTTATAAGTCTCCCATGTGGGACTTTGTCAAAGGTTTTGCTGAAATCCATATAAACTACATCAACTGCACTACCCTCATCTACACACCTAGTCACCTCCTCAAAAAATTCAATCAAATTTGTTAGGCACGACCTCCCTCTGACAAAGCTGTGCTGATTATCCTTTGTCTCTCCAAGTGGAGATAGCCTCTCTCCTTCAGAATTTTCTCCAATAGTTTCCCTACCACTGACGTGAGACTCACTGGCCTGTAGTTCCCTGGCTTATCTCTACAACCCTTCTTAAATAGCGGAACCACATTAGCTGTTCTCCAGTCCAGTGGCACCTCCCCCGTGGCCAGAGAGGAATTAAAAATTTGGGTCAGAGCCCCTGTGATCTTCTGCCTCGCCTCCCTCAGTAGTCTGGGACACAAATCATCTGGACCTGGAGATTTGTCTACTTTTAAGTGTGCCAACACCTCCAATACCTTGTCACTCCCTATATCAATTTGCTCAAGAACCTCACAGTCTTTCTCCCCGAGTTTGATACCTTCATCCTCATTCTCTTGGGTGAAGATGGATGTGAAGTATTCTTTCAACACTCTACCGATGTTTCCTGGCTCCACCCATTGATTGCCCCCTTGGTCCCAATGGGCCCTACTCTTTCCCTGGTTATCTTCTTCCATTTGATATACTTGTAGAATATCTTGGGATTTTCCCTACTTTTATAAGCCAGAGCTTTCTCATATCCCGTCTTTGCTCACCTAATTGCTTTCTTAAGCTCTACCCTGCACTTTCTGCACTCCGCTAATGCCACTGCTGATTTGCTTCCCTTGTACCTGCTAAAATCCTTTCTTTTCCTTTTCATCGTAACCTGAATATCTCTGGTCATCCATGGTACTCTGGACTTGTTACTACTTCCTATCACCTTAGAGGGAACATGTTGAGCCTGTACCCTCCCCATTTCCTTTTTGAATGCCTCCCACTGCTCCTCTGTAGATTTCCCCACAAGTAGCTGTTCCCAGTCTACCTTGGCCAGATCCTGGCTTATTTTATTAAAATGCGCTCTCTCCCAATCCTAAACATTTTTTTGCAACTTGTCCATTTCTTTGTCCATAACAAGCTTAAATTGTACCATGTTGTGGTTGCTATCACTAAAATGCTCCCCCACCACCACCTCAGCCACCATTCTGGGCTTCATTCCCCAGAATTAGGTCCAGCACTGCGCCGTCCATTTTTGGACCCTCTACATATTGACCTAAAAAGTTCTCCTGTACACATTTCAAGAAATCCACTCCATCCAACCCTTAACATTATGTCTATCCAAATTAATGTTGGGAAAGTTGACATCACCTAATTACCCTATTGTTACTGTCTTTACACACCTCCACAAATTGTGCACATATTTGCTCCTCAATTTCCCACTGACTATCTGGGGGTTTATAATAAACACCTAACAATGTGGCTGCCCCTCTTTATTCCTCAGCTCTAACCACAAAGCCCCCTCCAAAATATCATCACTCCTTACTGCAATAATTGACTCCTTAACTAATAATGCAATGCCTCTTCCACTTTTACCCCCTCCCCTGTCTCGCCTGAAGATATTGTATCCCGGAATGTTGAGCTGCCAATCCTGCCCCTCCCTCAACCACATCTCTGTGATGGCTACTATATCACAATTCCATGTGTCAATCTTCACTGTTAACTCATCCGTTTTACCTGTAATACTCCTGGCATTAAAGTAGAGACCATCAAGCCTTGCCTTACTCCCTTGAAACTCAATGCAGCTGTACTCCCTCTGACTTGATTGTTTTACTGTATTATGATGTGTCCCTATTCTGCTAACATTCTGTGTCCCCTCCCCCTGCCAAATTATTTTAAAATCCTCCAAACAGCACTTGCAAACCCACCCGCAAGGATGTTAGTCCAGCTCTGGTTCAGATGTAGACCAGCCTGCTTGTACAGGTCCCACCTTCCCCAGAAATGGTCCCAGTGATCCAGGATTCTAAAACCCTCCCTCCTGCACCAACTCTTAAGCCACATATTCATCTGTGCTATTCTCCTATTTCTGAGCTTGCTAGCATGTGGCACTGGGAGCAATCCAGATATTACACCTCGAGAGGTCTTGCTTTTTAGTCTACTGTCTAACTCCCTGAATTCATGATGCAAGACTCATCTCTCTTTCTACCTATGTCATTGGTACCAACATGTACCATGACATATTCCTTATCATCCACCTCCTTCAGCAGTTCAGTGACATCCCAGACCCTGGCACCAGGGAGGCAACAGATCATCCTGGAGTCACGTTGATATCCACCATAGCGCCTATCTGTTACCCTGACTATAGAATCCCCTATTACTATTGCTCTTCTTCCCTTCGTCCCCTCCTGTTCAGACAGGCTGCTTCTGGTGCCAGAAGCTTGGCTTTGTCTGCACTCCCTGGAGGAACCAATGCCCTCATCAGCCTCCAAAATGGAATACCAATTTGTGAGGAGGACCCCAGGGGACTCCTGAACTACCTGCCTGTTTTTATTGGACTGCCTGGTAGTCACCCTTTCCCTTCCTTCCTCAAGTCCCCTCAGCTGCGGTGTGACCATCTCTCTAAATGTGCTATCCACGATGCTCTCAGACTTGCGGATGCTCCACAGTGTCTCCAGCCACCTTTCCAGCTCTGAAACCTGAGCTTCCAGGAGCTGCAGCTGGACACACTTCCTGCACACATGCTGGTCCTGGGCACTGGAAATGTTCCCGGCTTCCCACATGGAGCAGAGGAGCATGCCACGGCTTTGAGCTCTCCTGCCATGACTTATCCCTTTAAATTAAACCTATTAAATCAATTACTCTAGGGCCCTTCTTTCCTGATCCTCATTACTACAGAATATACAAACTATAAACCACAAAAAGACCTTAAACTATAAACAATCACTGTAGTAAATACTTACCTGACCTTTCCCACTACTTACCAGTCATTCCTTTTCCTTGTAGCTTCTACTGCTACAGCAGGGCAAGACCACTCTCTGAAGATTTAAGAAGTTGGACATCTTTAAAAGTCTTGGTGGACTTATTACTTCTGAATTCAGTGCGCGCATCTTGAAATAAATACAAATTACAAAACCGTTGGGATAGTGCGACCAAGTTTCTCTTGTGGACTTGGTCCACCTGGCACACATCATCTACTGCATCATATCAGAATTCATACTTCATGTTCTTATATTCAGGACTGTTGACAATTTTAATCACACTATTCCTACTGATATAATCATAGAGGTTTGTAGCATTGAAGGAGACCTTTGGGCCCATTGTTTCTATCTTGGAACAATGGAAAGTCCATTTCACTGCTCTGCTAACTTCTCACAGCCTTGTGTCTTCTCATTTCAAATAGTTACATATTCCTCCCTTAAAAAATACAAAGGCGTCCAACATTTTTGATAATAAAAATGCATTTACTGAGTATTACAGAAATCTCTATTTTGTGTTATCATTTCTATGTTTGACTGAATGATAAAACACAGGAGGAGGCCAAACTTGGCCCATTTTATATCATAAAATGGAAACATCAGGCAAGATTTTCCTATAGGCTTTGAGGCCCTGATGTTTAGATCAAATGGTGGTCCTGAGCTCACACTTGCCAGGAGCCAGATAGTGATTGCTATTTTTCCAGAGGCTGGCCTTTAATTGGCTGCCCTCGAGCTTGCCATCTATTTAAGCATGGCCAGCAGGCCCCTGAAGCCACCAGCCCAATCATTGGGATGGCAACTCTGGAGCTTTGGCAGCCCCACCAGCAAAGGTAGATGCTGTTGAGGCAGGTAGGAGATTGAGAGAGTGCCTGAACCTGGCGTTACCTCGGAGGCGTAAAAATAATAATTTTTTTAGCCAAGCAGGCTCCAGCAGCGGCATTTGGGTTGCAAGTGCAGCATTTCATGGCAGTGGCCCTCTCTTTGGGGGATGGAGTTTCTAACTCTAATGACCCCCCTGACTGCTGCAGAAATAGCTGCCAGCAAACACTCCAAATGGCCTCTAATTGGAGCCTTAAATATGCAGACCACCAACCAACATTCCTGCCCAACTGAGGGAAATTTCCCAGTGACAGGAATGCATCAGGGACCCATTCCAACAAGTTTCCATTGTATTTCACGTTCTCCCACCTCCATTCTTGCCATCCTGGTGTTGGGAAAATTCTGCCCATAGTTTCTCTCTATCCATCCTATTTGTTCCCCTGGATATCTTGGAACCTTCGATCAAATATCCCTTCGTCTTCTAAATTCTAGGAAATACAACAACCCCAGTGTATGTAAGCTCTCCTAGCAGTTAAGCCTTAGAATTCAGATATCATTTTGGTAAATTTTCACTGCACCTAGGTCACTATGTCCTTCTTAAAGTGTGGTGCTCAGACCTGCTTACAATACTCCAGGTGTGATCTAACAAAGGGTTTTCTGTAGCTGCAGCATAACTTCTACTGCCTTGTATTTAAGTTCTCTATATATAAAGACCAGCATTGCATTACCCTTTTTGATTATTTTTTTGTACCTGTTAATAACATTTTAATGATCTACGTATCTATACCCCCAAATCTATGTGGATCTCCACAGGTTCAAACTTTATGCTAGTAAGTACCGTTGTTTTCTTTTTAAGTCCAACGTGGATGACCTCATATTTGCCTACGCTGAATTCCATTTGCTACAGTTTTTGTCAATTTACTTAATCTATGGAGCTATCTTTGTCATTTTATGCTTCTATCTATGCTTCTTCCAATGCAACCTAGCATTGTGTCATTGGAAAATTAGGATATGTGGCTTTCTATCTTTATCATCTAAGTCGTTGATAAACAAGGTTAATACTTGAGGCCCCCACAGCACAAATTAAACATTAATTAACAGGCAAATGGTTCTTCAAAAACAGGTAAATTTCACATTAATTAGTTGATGCAACAAGATATGTCCTATGCAAGCACAAGTACCCACTTCACTTGCTGCACATATGTGGCACCACATACAATTTCACCGTCTTTCCAACTCGCATTAACTGGCAGGTGTATTCCATCTGAAGTACCCAGATATGGTTAACACCGCATTTGTCTACAAACCCTCTCCCACTCCGATCACATTAGCCCTGATGGTGTAACTTTCCAGAATTTCTTTTCAACCAACCAACTAACAATACCCAGTTACGGTCTGGTCCCCGATACAAACTCTCAGCTCTTTCACATGCCTGAGCTATTTGTACAGCTTTTTAGGTAACAGTCCCTTTTAGCTCGCTCGTACATAGTTTTCCCAAGAACTTCTGGAATTCTGATTTTTCATCTTACTGGCAAACAGAAAACCAAGATTTTTGTACTGGCTTCTCCTCACACAAATTTTGTGTTCCTCTTTCTTTTCTGCTTTCTTTTTGTGTCTGTGCCTGGGTGCTGATTTTTTTCTGACTCTGGCTTTCCTTTGTTCTTTACAGCCATAGCTTCTTTGTCTGTCTTCGCTGGGCCTGGCCACAAGGCTATTGTCTTAACTTCCTTCCTGTTGGTACAGCTTCCAGGTCAAAGGTCTCCAGGTCACTGGACCAGTATTTCTTATTATTCAAGAAAATTACAATTGGCCCCAATTGATGAAAACTCTTAAAAGTCCTTTTCAAACATCCATAAAAAAGGTTACAGGTTCCATAGACATTGAAAAGAAATTACAAATTTTCCTTACTGCACTGCTTCTGGGTCAAAGATCATTGCATCTTTGAGAAGGTGATGGTAAGCCACCTTCTTGAATCACTGCAGTCCATCTAGTGTAGGTATACCCACAGTCATAGGAAGGGAGTTTCAGAATTTTGACCTGGTAACAGTGAAGGAATGACAAAATAGTTCCAAGTCCGGAGGGTGTAGTGAAACTTGCAGGTGGTGGCGTTCCCGTGTGTCTGTTGCCCTTATCCTTCTGGGTGGTAGAGGTCACAGGTTTAGAAGGTGCTGTTGAAGGATCCTTGGGGAGTTGCAGCAGTGCATCTTGTAAATGGTACATGACTGCAATGTTCTCATCTACTTCCTTTAAAATCATGGGATGGAAACCATCTGGTCCTGGGGATCTGTCACTCTTTGGTGCCTTCCTTTATCATAGAATCATTGAATGGTTGCATGGCTGCATAAAAAAGTTTTTCCTCTTGTCATTAATGCTTCTTTTGCCAATTACTTTAAATCTGTGCCTTCAGTTTATTGATTCTTCCACCAATGGGAACTGTTGCTCCCTATTCCATCTGTCCAGACCCTCCATGATTTTGAAATTAATCCTTAATCAAATCTCTGAATTTTCTTTTCTTCAGGGATAGCAGTTTCTCTAGTCTATCTATGTAACTGAAGATCCTCATCCCGGAACCATTCTTATGAACCTCTTCTGCACCCCTTCCAATGCCTTCACATTTTTCCTAAAGAATTAGACACAGGGCAAGCAGGAAAATGGAGTTGAGGCCACGATCAGATCAGCCATTATCTTATGGGGGAAAATGGCCCATGCCTGCTCCAATTTCTTATGTTTTTAAGTTCTGGTATCACACCACAGTGATAAATGGCATTTGACATCTGTTGCGTTGATGCTCCCTGACAGGCTGAGCGGTCAAGAGCCAGAGGGCACAGAGTTAAGGTAATTTGCAAAAGAAGCAATAGTGACATGAGAAAAAACTTTTTTTAATGCATCAAGTGGTTAGGATTCTGAAATGTACTGCCTGAGAGTGGTGGGGGCAGATTCAATCTAGGCATCTGAAAAGTAAAAATGTGCATGAGTATGGGGAACAAGTGAGAGGCATTGGGTGAATTGCTCTTGCAGAAGGCCAGAATGGATGCGATGGGCCAAATGGCCTCATTTTGAGTGTGCATACACAAACATATGCGATGTCACTCCTGTCTCATGGCCCACCTGTGCTGGTCACTCTGCGGCACTGTAAATGTACGGTACCACAAAACTGGAGATGGCGTGGTGAGGTGGTCATTCACTTATCACTCACCATGGCATTCAGGTGCGTGTGAATTGGGCTTCATTGTGGGTATTGGTGCCTGGTGTTGCCCATGCATGGGAAAATCACTTGGCTTCACATTTAATGAGCACACTTTAATTCATGCTGGGCTTCCAGTTTGCAATTCTAAACACCACTCACCTCTCCAAACTGCAGCAGCTCATTAAATCTCTTCCTGCACTGGATTTTGGCATCAACCACTCATTTGTTTACAATGGGCAGAATTTTACCCTTGGCAGGGGTGCTCAATGGGGGCGGGCGGTCGCAACTGGCAGCACACCGCAATTTTATGCAGATGGGCCAATTAGGGCCCGCCCAGTGTGAGACGTGGCCTAAGAATGAGCGCGAAGGGGCAGTCGGTGGTGGGGGTTGAATGTCTGCCGGATCCAATGGAGAGCTGGCGGCTGATTCAAATGCAGCCTCAGCAGCCCCTGGAAGGCTGCCAACGAAGGACGTTGCATGGATACCATAGCGGGTGGACACCGCAGGTGGGAGGCTAGGTTGACAGGAGAGTCAGCCCCGCATTTCTCAGATGAGTACCTCACTGCCCTCCTGGAGGAGGTGGCAGCAAGAAGAGAAACACTTGTCCCAAGGGACAAGAGGAGGAACAAAAAACAAAGAAAAGTATAGCACAGGAACAGGCCCTTCGGCCCTCCAAGCCTGCGCCGATCATATTGCCTGTCAAACTAAAACATTTTGCACTTCCGGGGTCAGTATCCCTCTATTCCCATCCTATTCATGTATTTGTCAAGCTGCCTCTTAAACACCACTATCGTACCTGCTTCCACCACCTCCTCTGGCAGCCAATTCCAGACACTCATTACCCTCTGCGTAAAAATCTTGCCCTGCACATCACCTTTATAGTTTTCTCCTCTCACCTTAAATCTATGTCCCCTAGTAATTGACTCTTCCACCCTGGGAAAAGCTTCTGACTATCTACTCTGTCCATGCCACTCATAATTTTGTAAACTTCTATCAAGTCGCCTCTCAATCTCCATCACTCTATTGAGAACAATTTGAGTTTCTCCAACCTCTCCTCATAGCTAATAACCTCCAGACCAGGCAGCATCCTGGTAAACCTCCTCTGCACCCTCTCCAATGCCTCCATATCCTTCTGTTAATGTGGTGACCAGAATTGCACGCAATATTCCAAGTGTGGCCGAACCAAGGTTCTATACAGCTGCAGCATGACTTCCCAGCTTTTATACTCAATACCCCTGCCAGTGAAGGCAAGCATGCCATATGCCTTCCTAACTAGCTTATCCACCTGCGTTGCCACTTTCAGTGACCTGTGGACCTGTACACCCAGATCCCTCTGCCCGTCGATACACTTAAGGGTTCTGCCATTTACTGTGTAATTCCTGGAGGAGCCCCCCCCCCCCCCCCCCCCCCCACCCACCACCACCTCACCAAAAAGGCCTTGGAGGAGGTGGCATCCAGGGTCAGCAGCCACAATGTGGTGATGCACACATGGGTCCAGTGCCGGAAGCGCTTTAACGATCTCCTGCGATTGAGAAGGATGAGTACCATGTTGGCATGGGTCACTTTGCAGAATGGTTAAGAGCTGCCCAATTGTCCAGTAGAGTTCAGAAATGTTACAGTGTGAATGGCAAATGTCAATGAGATGGGATCTGGCCAAGGGAGTGAGCCCTGGCTGCTTGGACTGAATGCCTTGCAGCTCCAGGGTCACGAGTCGGCTGAGCCCTGCCAGGTGTTCCTCAGGTGGGATTTGCCAGGCTGCAATGCTCCTCTACACTTCCAGAAGAAAACATCCCATAACAATGCTGAGAAGTTGCAGACTGGCGGGGGAACCCTCACACCCCCTCATCCTAAGTAGATGCGAGCAGGAGGCCCTGGAGCTGGAAAGGAGCCATGCACCTCAGTCAGGTGGCCACGGTGAAGTTGGGGTGCCAGAGGGAGGTAAGAGTGCAGTGCACTGAAGTGAGAATGTGGGTTTTTGCAACCCTTGCAGTGAAGTTTGTACATTGATGTGACCCTTGAACCTGGAATGGCCATTGATAATGGAAAAACGAGGGCACCATGATGCAAATCTCTGTGCCTAATGACTTAACTAATGACATGTCCTTCTTCTCCCTTTTAGTCTTAACTGCAGCCCCTCATTGTGAGGAGCCTGAAGGCAGACCCCTGACCCCTGAGGACCAGCATGCTGAGCATGCATCGGCATCACACCCTCTCTGTCAAGCAGGCACCAGTGCAGATACCAGCACCTCGGTGGGTATAAGATCAGCGTCTAGTATCTCGGTGCACATTGATGAGAGCACTTCACACTCGCTTGAGATGCAGGCAGAAGCAGAGCGCACCCAGGGTGCTGGCAGTTGGAGGACTGCTGGGGACCAGGACAATGCTCAGTCAATGGCTGATGATGGGCTTCTGGAGCTGTCCATGAGGCAGCAGATGCTGGATGTCCAGCAGGGTGTGTGGGAGATCTGGCGAAGATACATGAGCGAATGCGTGCCATGATGTCCGTTGTGGAGGAGTCCATGCAGAGTATAAACACTGCGTTGACCCTCATGGCCTAGCGCAATGACTCCTTCATGGAGAGAGTGGCAACTCCATGGAGAGGCTGCTCCAGGGACACAATCGGGGGTTCTTGGGGATGTGCTTGGACTCTGCAAGCCCTCACGCCGGCAATGACCTCAGCTGGTCAGTGTCAGTCTGGGAGATGGATTGGGCACCCAGTATCCCAGCTAGGTCCGTCCATCAATGGTGAGCAGGGAGATCCAGAGCACACGAGCTGCCTGTTGTCTCTGCGGGCTCCTCTCAGGGCGCTCTGGGTGACAGCAGCAGCTCCTCTGCCCCTCTGCCAGTGACAGTGGCATCTGATGAGGCTGCGGTGACTGCGGAAAAGCCAGCTGTGGCACTGGCCACTCCCTCCCAGGCAGGGCCAGCACAGGCTCCACGGGCCAGAGGACACCTGCCAAGGTCATCAAGGCCAACAAGACAGCAGAGTGAGCAGGCTGTCTCCAATGCTGTTGCCAGCGAGGGGGAGCACCTAGATGTAGCACTCGCAAGCAAAACCTTAAAGCACCATAAACACATCACAGAATGATCATAGGTGATATTTGATTCCACCATTTTTCTGTCTTTTTAATGATGTGATGTAAAACACCAGCCAATGTTAATTTCTGCAATGTTTGTCAGTCAGCAGTAAATGAGATGATTATTTTGCAACTGGCCTCTGTATGCTTCATTTGCTCTGTAGGTGCAGGATAAGCCATGATGTTATGATGGATGTGTGACTCCTTACACTATGTGCCAGTGCAATAAAGTTTATGTTATTGACCAAGGAACTGTCCTGTCAGGGATTGAATATGGAGATTGCAGTCCTGGCATGTGGTAGTGGTTCATCTGTGGTAGGCTAGCTGAAGGAGCATTGGATCAAAGCTTCCCGGGTGTCCCTGCCTCCCTGGAGGTTATGTAAATCTGCATCTATGCCCTTAGCAGTCTCCTGAGCGTGCTCGTCCTCAGATTCACTACTGAACTCATTGTCTGTTGCCTGTGCAGTTGCATCAAGATCTTCTTCCTCCACTGCATCCCTCCTTTCTAGCGCCAGATTGTGGAGCGCACAGCATGCAACCACCATCAGTGACACATGATCTGTGGGAAATGCAGTGCACCCCCTGAATGGTCCAGCCATCGGAAGTGCATTTTCTGCGGCCCCTTCCAGTTGCATACTGGCTTCCTGTTGATCCTGCGCCCCTTGTGCATGTACCTCTCCTCCTGCAGGTCGTTCCCCTGGAAGCTGAATAGGGATACCTTTTGGCCTTGTCTTCCCCAGAGAAGGTGCCTCCAGTGGAGACCACAATCCCTATTACCAGGGTAAGGGAAGGTCTGCCTGATACCTGAAAGGTCTCACATGGTGTGAATCCTCTGGGGGCCTGGAAGACAACACTGAGTCCTGAACTGAAGCCTCTAAATGCTCTTAAAGCAGCACTGATCGTTCTCTCTACCACCGCCCTTGTGGAGGCGTGGCTCCTATTGTACTGCTGCTCGGCCTCTGTTCTTGTGTGGCAGAGAGACGTCATGAGCCACTTTTTGAGCAGTAGCCCTTGGCACCCAGCAGCCATCCATCCAGCCAGGCTGGAGCACTGAACAACCTCAGCACCTGGGAGTGTCTCAGGCTGTAAGGTGTCATGGGAACTGCCAGGGTACCTGGCACACACTTGCAGAATCTGCATCCTGTGGTCACACACTATCTGCACGTTCATGGAGTGGAATCCTTTCCTGTTGATGAAGGCACCCGGCTCACCCGCTGGTGCCTTGATGACCACATGTGTGCAGTTGAGTGCACCCTGGATATGGGGAAACCCAACAATCACTGCGAAGCCTCTGACTCGCTGTGTCTGGCTGGCCTCATCCGTACGGTAATGAATGAAAATCAATGCAGACCTGAACAGAGCGTCTGTCACCAGCTTGACACAACTGTGGACAGCTGATTGGGACACTCCACACAGATCCCCCACTGACCCCTGGAAAGAGCTGAAGGCATAGACGTTTAGGACCACCATGACCTTCAGCACCACTGGCATGGGGTATCCACCCACACAATCAGAACTGATCTCAGAGCCGATGGTCTGACAGATGGAGGTCACTGTCTCCCTTGAGAGATGGAGCCTCCTTTGACATTGTACCTCAGACATATTGAGGTAGCTGCATAGCCACCTGTAAACCCTAGCAGTATGACAGTGGTGTCTTCTGCAGCCCTTTCCGGTTGCATGCTGCCTTCCTGTTGATCCTGCGCCCCTTGTGCCTGCACCTCTCCTCCTGCAGGTCGCTCCCCTGGAACTGTCCTGTTCACAGAAGCAAGCAGCAGCAAGTGATATCCAAAACTACTCACTATTCACTTTGTTAAGCACACTGACCCTCTTATCCCACCCGTGGATGAGGTTTTGCAAATTATGGCCTGCCTGTCTGCCCATTTTGCCCATGTGACGGCCTGAAAATTCCACCCACCTGTGTGTGTCTCCAACCCAAATATCCCCTGACATGAGTGGAGGGCACTGAGGGAGAGGTCGAGTGTGTATCCCCTGACATCAGGCCATCTGTCCAATTGATAAAATTCAAGCTGAGACCAAACCAATGTTCGAGAAAGGTTAACTTAGGTTAACTTTTTGCTTTTGTATTTTAATCTTCCAAGAATAAATATGCTTTTTAACTTAATGCCTTCAAATATTTGTATAAATTCTTCCCCTTTGTTCTTGCGCCCCTTTTACCATTTAGTTCATACTTCTGTTCCTCATTCTGCCTATCAAAATGCATCGCTTCACACATCTATCTTGACTTTCAGTTACTAACCCATACTTTTCCAAATGCTAATTAACTTTTGTTTTGGATTATTGTTTCTGAAAGCTTCCTCACCATTGATGTTAGGTTGACTGGCCTGTTGTTGCCACATTTATCCCTCTCCCCTTTTTTAACCAGGTGTACAATGTTTATAATCCTCCAATCTTCAGGCACTCTCATATCTAAGGAGGACTGAAAAATTGTGACTGAAGCTTTTGCAATTTCCTCCCTTATGCCCCTCTGCAAGCTAAGTTTAAACTCAGTGGCTTTTTTACTTTGAGGACCATCATGTCACTACTGCCTCTTGCTTACTTATCGTTAGCATTCAGGGAGTTTAGGCATGGAGGTTAGCACTCCTGGTGTGATTTTCCATGCATCAAAATTATTGAATGGAAATTCATATTAGGTTTGCTGAATAAATTCTGGGTCAAAATTCCTGATCGTGATGTAAGGCATGTTGATCTCCCTGTTCAATTACCTGTGAAAATCTGTATCTATGGTACTGATTCAGATTCATCTTCTTAATTATTAATTCCCACATTGTGGCCTGAATCTTACATTCACCGGGCGGGTGCGCACGATTGGCAGGCCCGGAAGCGGATGCTTCCAGCCAATAGCCAGTCAGAGTGAAAAACACGTGTGCTCTGAAAGCCTCAGTGCTGCTGGGGGCAGCAGAAAGAGGGCAGACACCGAGAAAAGTGAGGGTGCGGGTGGGCGCTTCTAGTGAGCTCCCTGAAGGCAGACAGCTGCTGCAGAGTTGCCTCAGGGAGCTGCAGACCCAGACAGATTAAATAAGAAGAAAAAATGCAGCACATTCAAGCACCTGACAGCTGAACTCAAAAAACATCAGTCCCCACATACCTTTTTTTATTATGTTTCACCCTGGACATTTCATCCTGCCCTGGATCGAGGTTTCAGTGAAAATGTTAAGGCTGCCTGGGCGATTGGCCTGTCCACAAACCAAGCAAGTGGGCGGGCCACGTAAAACTGATTACAATTGTCTCCTTAATCGTGGGCAGAATTTTCCATTCCAGGACTAAGTCCTGTGGCAGGGGTGGGGATGGAGAGAGTTTTCCATTGCAGAGGCTGCTGGCAGTTTGTGGTATCACGTGACCCCAACCTTATTAATTATGCAGTTGGGGGTTTTCTGATATCGTGTGGCTCAGTGGGCTGGATGGGCATGCCTTGCTGTCATATCTGGGCGTCATATTTAAAAGGTACCCAGGCAGAACCTACCCAACGTTGAGGGAGGAGAAGAGGACAGGGAGCTCTGGCGCCCAAATTCAGCGATGCCTCCCTGAGGGTCCTGCTCAACAAAGTGGAGGCCCGGAGGGGCATCCTGTATCCAGAGGGTGTGAGAAGGAGGCCCAGCAGAGAGAGAAACCTGGCATGGGGGGATGTCTCCAGGGCAGTCAGTGTCCAAGGTGTGCTCTGGAGGACTGCCCTGCAATGCAGGGAGTGGATGAATGGTCTCATCTACTCCGCCAGGGTAAGTGAGCCCTCAACTGCTCACATTCACCTCACTGATTGGCAGAGGGGACATGGGCCTCAGTGACAACATGGTAAGGTGATGCCTCAGAGCACCACTGCTGTCCATCTACCCCACAGGTGGAGAGGCCATTGTGGGTCCCTGACTCTTCCACACAGAGAGCTCACAAGTTGTCTGGGAGGGGAGGGGGGTAAGGGGGTCAGGCGCTGAGGGCACCAGTAAGCATCACTAATGACCTACCTCTGTGAGCCTTATCTTTATATCTGCATGGGCTCACCGCTCTGGAGGATGCTGCGCCAGAACCCTTGTGGACAACCTGAAGTGCATCAATCACATGGCACAAAATCCAGTGGGTTATTTGTAAGACTGGAACCATGAGCAAGGTACATGGGACCCAATTTTTCTCAATCCCATCTCCTCTCTGTGCAGAATAAGTTAAGTTATAATAGAAGAGAGAGGAAAAAGACGGGAGAGGACCGGCCACACTTCAAAGGCCTCACTGCCTTCGTGAAGCGGCCAGCCCAGCTGGCAGGAGTGGACTGGGAGCGAGCCCAAGGAGATGGAGAGGTCAGTGGGTGGCCTCCGTCCAGTAAGGATCCATGCTTGTCACATTGAAACCTAAGGGTGATGTGTTCCTCCATGTTGGAGGCAGCTCATGCAGTCACTCTCTCTCCTCTCTCACATATTAGTGCCAGCCGGAAGAGGGCAAAGCCCTGTCCAACACTCAGACAAACCCGAAGAGGATTGAGGACATTGTGGAGGAAGAAAGTGCACCTGTAGACATGTCACAGCAGTCACCTGGACCCTCCACCAGCCCAGAGACACACACTTCAGTGGGTATTAGATCTGGTGGTCAATGCATGGACACCTGACAACAGCAGGAGAAGGCAGGGTTAACCAAGCTCATCAGCACTCAGAACACTGCTGGGGAAGAAGCATCTGCAAAGTCTGAGTCAGATGAGGAGCCTCCGGAATTGGTCACCAACTAGATACCAGTGAGGAACATGAAGCAGAGGTGGTGGAGATCCTCAACAGAGTGGCATGTGAGGCGGAGGAGTCTGTCCACCTGCTCTCTGATGAAGTGGTGCCAACCTATGCGCGCATTGCGGTCTCTCTGGGAAGGATGGGGAATCCATGGAGAACCAGGTCCAGCAGGTTCTGCCGGATATGCATGTAGACCTGCATTCCATCACTGTAGCTAAGGTTGAGCTTTTGTAGTCACTACACAAGAGGGAGATTGGGCACTCAACCTCCTTCCAAGTGTCCCTTCCCCTCAAAATATCAGGCAGGGGCCCTTGGACACCCAAAGGGAGCTGGAGCAGCAGTTGGACACCCCTGGGACCCCTAGTCGGAACTCTCTGAGGGTGTCCGGCCCATCTGAATCCCTCTTGCCTGTGACCCTTTCAGCCTCATCCTCTGTGAATGCAGAAGGAGCAGCTTCCACACAACAGAACAGCCAAAGTAAGCCACGGCCCTCCAGGCTTCGGGTCTCCATAGGACAGCCATCAAGGTCATCCAGGGCAACAGGGCCAAATGGTCAGCAGACTGCCTCCTCCCTGCTGTGGATGTTGGGGGGAGCACTTAGAAAAAGTTGGAGGGAAAGAAAAATTAAAAAATTTTGATTTCATATGTGGTTGCACTATAATCCTTAAACTTTACACACTTTTTCAAATATAGCTCACCTGCGCTTTAATCATGTCTGATGTGGTTTATCCTTAAGCCTGTGCATGGTCCCCTGCCCCCACCATCTTCCGAGAAACACTACTTGTCCCCTGGAATCAGGCATGTGCAGGGAGGCAAAGGTCTTTGCCAGGGCTATGTGCAAGAGGTCTCCTGGTCACGCTGAGCCTTTCCCCTTCGCATTCTCATCTGTCCCAAGGCCATAGCATTGGATACTGGGGTTCATTTTCAGTTGTCCAGTTGAGCTGACTTGCATCTCTGCCTATTGCCAATGACCCAACTCCCATGCAGCATCTCAAGATCTTCACCACGAGGCTCTGCAAAGTAGCTTGCAGCTGTGGTGCGAGTAACATTCCAAGTTGAGTCAAATACCTTTTCCCCTCCCCCTATCAGCCACTCTTTTTTTATTCATTCACAGAATGTGGGCATCACTGGCTAGGCTAGCATTTATTGCCCATCCCTAATTAACCTTGAGAAGGCAGTGGTGAGCTGTCTTCTTGAACTGTCCATGTGGTGTCGGTACACTCTCAGTGCTGTAAGGGAGGGAGTTCCAGGATTTTGGGCCTAGTGACAATGAAGGAACAGTTATATATTTCCAAGTCAGGATAGTGAGTGGCTTGGAGGGGAACTTCCAGGTGGTGGTGTTCCCATGTGTCTGCTTCCCTTGTCCTTCTAGATGGTAGTGGTCATGGGTTTGGAAGGTGCTGCCTAAGGAGGCTTGGTGAGTTCCTGCAGCACATCTTGTAGATGGTACGCACTACTGTCAATCTGTGTTAATGGTGGAGGGAGTGAATGGTTATGGATGTGGTGCCAGTCAAGTTGGTTGCTTTGTCCTGAATGGTATCGAGCTTCTTGAGCTTTGTTGGAGCTGCACTCACCTAGGCAAGTGGAGAGTATTCCATCACATTTGTGACGTGTGTCTTGTAGATGGTGGACAAGCTTTGGGGAGTCAGGAAAGTGAGTTACTCACCACATGATTCTGTTTTTAGATGTTTTGGTGTTGACAGATAAATATTGACCAGGACACTGATGACTCTCCTGCTTTTCTTCAAAATAATGCAATAAGATCTTTTACGTCCACTAGAGTGTGTAGATGGGGCCTTGATTTCATATCTCTTCTGAAAGACAGTAACTTTCTACCTATCTTAATCTAATGATCTTTATTTTATTGTTGTCCTTGGACAATGCCTAGTAAAGTAACATGTTATTTGGTATAGTGCACATATGAGTCAAAAGTGCTTAATTCAAAATGCTTTACTTATCTTAATACCTTTCTTGCTTATGTTGAACTTTCAGTCATGACCTTGTATCAAAGGAAACACTCGAGACATTGTAGAACCACAGTGTTCCTGTTTATTATCATGGCATCTGTTCATTATGGTTAAATAATTTAACTTAGCCTAACCTGCATTCTCTGACATAATTAGGAAGGCAATAATGAAATTAATGGTCATGGACTGCATTATTTTGGTTCTCAATTTCATGACAGACCTCAAGCTGAAAAAAGAAGTGAATTAAATTTCAGGCAACTTAAATAAATGAAAGGAACTTCTGTGAGCAGAGAAGAAATAGCTGACAGAACAATTAAGCACAGGAGAACACAAGTAAGGACTTCAGCAGTGAGTTTGATTGACCATAACAGACAGGCTCATGTCCACACTCCACTCACATAAGCTATAATAAATGAGCATGTAGGAAGCAGAAAGCAATTCTCATACTTCATGTGCATCTTTCAGCTTCACTAGTTGTTTCTACCAGAAAAGCCAGAAGATATTGAGAAATTAAAGAAATATTCTCTTGGAGATTCAACAGTTGCACTGTAGAATTAATGAAAATGCCACATCATGAGCAGAAATATCTTTCTGTCTACGCCACCAGATGCAACATTGCAATAAAAATAGATTGGAAGTAAATAAATGTTCAAAACAAAACTCCTCTCCCCCTCCCCCTAAGCCCTAGAGCGAAATGTATTTTCAAGATAACAGAATTATTTCAATACTTTACAGTTTAAATCCTTTTCCAGCTTTGCATTATAATAACCAACACTCAATAATGGCCTAGTATGATTTTATCTGTTATGATAATGAAGGGACATTAAAAGTAACACAAAGTGTGGAGTAAAGCAGCTTAATCAGCAGTTCTGCCCTGGTCTCTCTCAAAGCAAGAAATACAAACCTTAAAGTCTGGGTCCTTTGTCACTGAACTCAATACAAGGCACAGTCAACAGTGTATCATATGACTCTGAGGCCAGTATATTTGCCGTTTTGAATCAATGTTGGTACATAGAAACAGAACTTGAACAATGTAAGTAGCTGTTGTGAACGGTTTAACTGAGAATTTGAGTTTGACTTGTAAAGCATTTTGTTGCATGACTTGTTTGACCTGTAAAGCATTGTTTGCCTTCCTGCTTTGTGCAGCTCCATACACACCCTTCCTGCCAGGTGTTAAGGAATGCAAGCTCTAACAACTTATTGATACCAGCGCCCATCTGGGACCCTCCACCCCTTCCTGTCCCGCTGACCCCATTCCTTCTTCTAATCCCAACCCTTGCCATGTATTCACCATACTCTCTGACCTACCCCTCTCTGATGCTGAACGTACTGAACAGAAGTACTCAGCAAAGGACTCAGCTTCATCCCCTTATGCACCTCAATGAATTTCAGGCTCGGCATGATGCTGAACTCTTCTTCCGTCGCCAGCTTTAAAGAAGAGTCATATGGACTCAAAACATTAACTCTGTTTCTCTCTCCACAGATGCTGCCAGACTTGCTGAGTTTTTCCAGCATTTTCTGTTTTTATCACATATTAAAAGGGCTCATCTCTTTCTCCAAGTATAAGTTATATGGATATTTCCAGTTTTTGAGTACTATATACATAATTCAGAGGCATTGCCTCTAAGTATGATAGTGATTAATACCCACTGATAGAAAGTGGAGAAAACAACACTGTTTATTGCTACAACTAAAATACTTAGCTACAATGTGTTCAAGAAAGACCGATATCGATGCCATCCAAAGCCACCATCAATGCTGACGCAGATCAGCCCAACCAGCCAAAGAATTATGCCTGAGGAAGCAAGTAATTTGAATGAGGGTCATCAAACTCTCCATCCTTCCTACCCCTTCTAATTCCATCCTGATATTTCAAACAATGATACTGAATTTACTGTTGATTATGAAATGGAGGACAATTTACTTAGTTTGAAAAAAAATCTGAAATTTAAGAACCTAGAAAACTTTGATGTTTTTGTAAATTTGTCCTAATGCATTGTTCCAGGTACTGAACAAAGGGTACATCAGGGAAAGATAGAGAGCACTTATGAATGGAAAAGACGAGAGGAGACAGCACTCCGGTTCTAAACATCAATCAGCTATACACCTGTGCTGAAGGCTACAAGTAGTCTGATGCTAATGTTTTACGTTCATATATTGTAATGAAATGCTAAGTACTTATGTAAATGTGTTGTGTTACATATGTACATGTTCAGCTGTAGATTTTCATGCTATCCATTTCATTGGAACTCTTTCTGCAATGTTTTCACTTATGGCTTTTACCTCATCTTGGATTGCCTACGTCCTTCATCTAAACCCAAATGGTTCAAGGTGCTGTAGATGTTAATAAATGGAGAGATGAAGATACACTTGCAATCAGAAAGAAAAAGATAAGAAATTTGCAGGGAATTTCGGAGACAATGTGGTTATATCCAGATAAGGAAGTTGTATTTTTATTCAAACCCTTTCAGTTCATAATCACCATTTAAAAGTCAGCATAAAGAAACAAAAATGGGGCATTTATTAAACATCAATAATAACCAGCACCTTTTATGCATCTGAGTTAGAAGTTTTTGTAGCTCAAACCTCACTCCTACGGCTTAAAATCCCACGTATGCTGTGGGAGTGACTCATATTGAGAGAGAGAGATAATAAAACAATGTTGCGCATGAAAAAAAATCAGGATGTTATTCTGGTAGTTGCCAATCATTTTACATCATCCCATCTTCATTAATGTGCCTGCTTTCTCAGTGCTAATGCTCTGACAATTTCTCATGTTGTTAATGGGATTCAGACAGCTCTGAAACAAAACTATCCCAGTAGCAGCTGTCATTCATCTCTCTAGAGATAAAAACAAAAAACTGCGGATGCTGGAAATCCAAAACAAAAGCAGAATTACCTGGAAAAACTCAGCAGGTCTGGCAGCATCGGCGGAGAAGAAGAGTTGGCGTTTCGAGTCCTCATGACCCTTTGACAGAACTAAGTGGGAATAGGAAAGGGGTGAAATATAAGCTGTTGTAAGGTGTGTGTGTGGGAGGGGTGCGGGGCGGGTGGTGGGGTGTTGGGTGGGGGAGAGAAGTGGAGGGGGGTGTGGTTGTAGGGACAAGCAAGCAGTGATAGAAGCAGATCATCAAAAGATGTCACTGACAACAGAACAAAAGAACACATAGGTGTTGAAGTTGGTGATATATATCCAAACGAATGTGCTAATTAAGAATGGATGGTAGGGCACTCAAGGTATAGCTCTAGTGGGGGTGGGGGGAGCATAAAAGATTTAAAAATATTTAAAAATAATGGAAATAGGAGGGAAAAAGAAAAATCTATATAATTTATTGGAAAAAAACAAAAGGAAGTGGGAAGAAACAGAAAGGGGGTGGGGATGGAGGACGGATTTCAGGACCTAAAGTTGTTGAATTCAATATTCAGTCTGGAGGGCTGTAAAGTGCCTAGTCGGAAGATGAGGTGTTGTTCCTCCAGTTTGCGTTGGGCTTCACTGGAACAATGCAGCAAGCCAAGGACAGACATGTGGGCAAGAGAGCAGGATGGAGTGTTGAAATGGCAAGCGACAGGGAGGTTTGGGTCATTCTTGCGGACAGACCGCAGGTGTTCTGCAAAGCGGTCGCCCAGTTTACGTTTGGTCTCTCCAATGTAGAGGAGACCGCACTGGGAGCAACGAATGCAGTAGACTAAGTTGGGGGAAATGCAAGTGAAATGTTGCTTCACTTGAAAGGAGTGTTTGGGCCCTTGGACGGTGAGGAGAGAGGAAGTGAAGGGGCAGGTGTTACATCTTTTGCGTGGGCATGGGGTGGTGCCATAGGTGGGGGTTGAGGAGTAGGGGGTGATGGAGGAGTGGACCAGGGTGTCCCGGAGGGAACGATCCCTACGGAATGCTGACAGGGGAGGGTGAAGGGAAGATGTGTTTGGTGGTGGCATCATGTTGGAGTTGGTGGGAATGGCGGAGGATGATCCTTTGAATGTAGAGGCTGGTGGGGTGATAAGTGAAGACAAGGGGAATCCTATCATGTTTCTGGGAGGGAGGAGAAGGCGTGAGGGCGGATGCGCGGGAGATGGGCCGGACACGGTTGAGGGCCCTGTCAACGATCGTGGGTGGAAAACCTCGGTTAAGGAAGAATGAGGGCATGTCAGAGGAACTGTTTTTGAAAGTAGCATCATCGGAACAGGTGCAACGGAGGCAAAGGAACTGAGAGAATGGGATGGAGTCCTTACAGGAAGCGGGGTGTGAGGAGCTGTTGTCAAGGTAGCTGTGGGAGTCGGTAGGCTTGTAATGGCTATTGGTGGACAGTCTATCACCAGAGATTGAGACAGCAAGGTCAAGGAAGGGAAGGGAAGTGTCAGAGATGGACCATGTGAAAATGATGGAGGGGTGGAGATTGGAAGCAAATTAATAAATTTTTCCAAGTCCTGACTAGAGCATGAAGCAGCACTGAAGTAATCATCGACGTACCGGAGAAAGAGTTGTGGAAGGAGACAGAGTAGGACTGGAACAAGGAATGTTCCACATACCCCATAAAGAGACAGGCGTAGCTGGGGCCCATGCGGGTACCCATAGCCACACCTTTTATTTGGAGGAAGTGAGAGGAGTTGAAGGAGAAATTGTTCAGTGTGAGAACAAGTTCAGCCAGACGAAGGAGAGTAGTGGTGGATGGGGATTGTTCGGGCCTCTGTTCGAGGAAGAAGCTAAGGGCCCTCAGACCATCCTGGTGGGGGATGGAGGTGTAGAGGGATTGGACGTCCATGGTGAAGAGGAGGCCGTTGGGGCCAGGGAACTGGAAATTGTTGATGTGATGTAAGGTGTCAGAGGAATCACGGATGTAGGTGGGAAGGGACTGGACAAGGGGAGAGAGAAGGGAGTCAGGATAACAAGAAATGAGTTCTGTGGGGCAGGAGCAAGCTGACATGATCGGTCTACCGGGACAGTTCTGTTTGTGGATTTTGGGTAGAAGGTAGAAGCGGGCCGTCCGAGATTGGGCGACTATCAGGTTGGAAGCTGTGGGAGGAAGATCCCCAGAGGAGATGAGGTCAGTGACAGTCCTGGAAACAATGGCTTGATGTTCAGTGGTGGGGTCATGGTCCA
Source organism: Carcharodon carcharias (assembly GCF_017639515.1). Classification (NCBI taxonomy): domain Eukaryota; kingdom Metazoa; phylum Chordata; class Chondrichthyes; order Lamniformes; family Lamnidae; genus Carcharodon; species Carcharodon carcharias. The sequence goes on along the minus strand of NC_054472.1, from coordinate 44,257,345 downwards.
GGGAGAGGTAGGAGGAAGTGTCTGCGAGTTGACACTCAGCCTCCGTGAGGTAGAGGTCAGTGCGCCAGACAACAACAGCACCACCCTTGTCAGTGGGTTTGATGACGATGTCAGGGTTGGACCTGAGAGAATGGAGTGCAGTAAGTTCAGAGAGAGAGAGATTAGAATGAGTGAGAAGAGCAGAGAAATTTAGACGACTAATGTCGCGCCTACAGTTCTCAATGAAAAGATCAAGAGAAGTTAAGAATCCAGAGGGAGGGGTCCAGGTGGAGGGAGAATATTGGAGGTGGGTGAAATGATCCATTGAATGGGGAGAGGACTCCTGCCCAAAGAAGTGAGCCCGGAGACGAAGACGGCGGAAGAAGAGTTCAGCATTGTGCCGAGCCCGAAATTCATTAAGGTGAGGGCGTAGGGGTATGAAACTAAGTCCTTTGCTGAGCACTGAACGTTCAGCATCGGAGAGGGGAAGGTCAGGGGGTATAGTGAATACACGGCTGGGGCTGGCATTGGAAGATGGGGTGGGGACGGAGGGACAGGCAGGGGTGGAGGGTCCTAGATGCGTGTTGGTGTCGATGAGTTGTTGGAGCTTGCGTTCCTTAGCACTTGAGAGAAAGAGAAAAAGTTTCTTGTTGAGGCGTCGGATGAGACGAAGAATAAAATGAAACTGGGGGCAACGTGCAGCTTTGAAAAAGAGTATGGCGGTGCTGCTGGAGGGAGAGGTCGAGTGTGTTCATATGGCGGCGCGTGGCACTGAGTGTGGATCTCAGGATGCGACGGGAACAGCAGTCCGAGAAACGTTTTATGTCCCGGAAATACCTGTAATCCTGGGTGGGTTCGAAACATGAGGGGTGGAATTTCAGTTGAAATCCACGTGGGGTAATTTGGAGACGAAGACAGTCACTGAGAAAGGAGATATGGCTGTGAAAGCAGGTTTTAGTAAACACCTTGTCAAACACTAGGAGAGAAATGGAAAGCAATGAAGGTGAACAAGGCAAAAGAGAGATATGGAAATCTTGTCGCAGAGACAAACAGAACTTCTTCGAGGAGGTAGGTATTTCTTGAAGAGCAGTGGCAGTCAATTAAACACAGAGATAAAAACAAAAAACTGCGGATGCTGGAAATCCAAAACAAAAACAGAATTACCTGGAAAAACTCAGCAGGTCTGGCAGCATCGGCGGAGAAGAAAAGAATTGACGTTTCGAGTCCTCATGACCCTTCAACAGAACTAAGTAGAAATAGGAAAGGGGTGAAATATAAGCTGGTTTAAGGTGTGTGTGCGTGTGGCGGAAGGGGGGCGGGAGGGGGTGAGTTGGGTGGGGGGAGAGAAGTGGAGGGGGGGTATGGTTGTAGGGACAAGCAAGCAGTGATAGAAGCAGATCATCAAAAGATGTCACAGACAACAGAACAAAAGAACACATAGGCGTTGAAGTTGATGATATATATCTAAACGAATGTGCTAATTAAGAATGGATGGTAGGGCACTCAAGGTATAGCTCTAGTGGGGATGGGGGGAGCATAAATCTCTCCTCACTGTCCAAGGGCCCAAACACTCCTTTCAAATGAAGCAACATTTCACTTGCATTTCCCCCAACTTAATCTACTGCATTCGTTGCTCCCAATGCGGTCTCCTCTACATTGGAGAGACCAAATGTAAACTGGGCGACCGCTTTGGAGAACACCTGCGGTCTGTCCGCAAGAATGACCCAAACCTCCCTGTCGCTTGCCATTTCAACACTCCACCCTGTTCTCTTGCCCACATGTCTGTCCTTGGCTTGCTGCATTGTTCCAGTGAAGCCCAACGCAAACTGGAGGAACAACACCTCATTTTCCGACTAGGCACTTTACAGCCCTCCAGACTGAATATTGAATTCAACAACTTTAGGTCCTGAATTCCCTCCTCCATCCCCACCCCCTTTCTGTTTCTTCCCCCTTCCTTTTGTTTTTTTCCAATAAATTATATAGATTTTTCTTTTTCCCTCCTATTTCCATTATTTTTAAATATTTTTAAATCTTTTATGCTCCCCCCACCCCCACTAGAGCTATACTTTGAGTGCCCTACCATCCATTCTTAATTAGCACATTCGTTTGGATATATATCACCAACTTCAACACCTATGTGTTCTTTTGTTCTGTTGTCAGTGACATATTTTGATGATCTGCTTCTGTCACTGCTTGCTTGTCCCTACAACCACACCCCCCCTCCACTTCTCTCCCCCCACCCAACCCCTAATTCTGTTTTTGTTTTGTCATTCATCTCTCATTGCCTACAGGCACATTTAGTGAACTGCTTGTAAAATAGTACATTTTACACCTTATTCAGCAAGCCTTCCTTGAGAATTAGCATAACTTTGGACCTAAATGGAGAAAGTATGATCAAGAAGCTCACGGATGACACAAAAATTGGTAGGGTGGTAAATAGTAAGGAGGATAGCTGTAAACTTCAGGAAATATCAATGGACTGGTCAGGTGGGCAGAGCAGTGGCAAATGGAATTCAACACAGAAAAGTGTGAGGTAATGCACTTGAGGAGGGTTAACAGGGCAAGGGATTCACTATGAATGGTAGGACCCCCTATAAAGTACTGAAGATCAGAGGGACCTTGGTGGACCTAGATCCCTAAAGGTAGCAGGACAGGTAGATAAGGTGGTTAAGAAGGCAAATACTTGTCTTTATTAGATGAAGCATAGAATACAAGGGCAGGGAGGTTATGCTGGAACTGTATAAAACGCTGGTTAGGCCACAACTGGAGTACTGCGTGCAGTTCTGGTCACCACATTATAGGAAAGATGTGATTGCACTGGAGTGGGTGCAGAGGAGATTTACCAGGATGCTGCCTGGGTTGGAGGGTGTGAGCTATGGGGAAAGATTGGATAGGCTAGGGTTGTTTTCCTTGGAGCAGTGAAGGTTGAGAGGGGACCTAATAAAGGTGTCGAAGATTATGAGGGGAATAGCTAGGGTGGATAGGAAGGCACTCTTTCCATTAGTAGAAGGTTAGAAACATAGAAAATAGGAGCAGGAGTAGGCCATTCGGCCCTTCGAGCCTGCTCCACCATTCATTATGATCATGGCTGATCATCCAACTCAATAGCCTGCTCCCACATTCTCCCCATACCTTTAGATCACTTATGCCGTAGGAGCTTTATCTAACTCTTTGAAAACATACAATGTTTTGGTCTCAACTACTTTCTGTGGTAAAAAATTTCACAGGCTCACCACTCTCTGGGTGAAGAAATTTCTCCTCATCTCAGTCCTAAATGGTCTACCCCATATCCTCAGACTGTGACCCCTGGTTCTGGACTCCCCCACCATCAGGAACATCCTTCCTGCATCTACCCTGTCTAGCCCTGTTAGAATTTTATAACTTTCTATGAGATCCTCCCTCATTCTTCTGAATATAATCCTAATCGACTCAGTCTCTCCTCATTTGTCAGTCCTGCCATCCCAGGAATCAGTCGGGTAAACCTTCGCTGCATTCTCTCTATAGCAAGAACATCCTTCCTCAGATAAGGAGACCAAAAATGCACACAATATTCCAGATGTGGTCTCACCAAAGCCCTGTATAATTGCAGCAAGACATCCCTGCTCCTGTATTTGAATCCTCTTGCTTTGAAGGCCAACATACCATTTGCCTTCTTTACCGCCTGCTGCACCTGCATGCTTACCTTCAGCGACTGGTGCACAAGGACACCCAGGTCTCGTTGTACATTCACTTCTCTCAATATGTAGCTATTCAGATAATAATTTGCCTTCCTGTTTTTGCTACCAAAATGGACAGCCTCACATTTATCCACATGATACTGCATCTGCCATGCATTTGCCCACTCACTCAGCTTGTCCAAATCAAACTGAAGCATCTTTGCATCCTCCTCACAGCTCACCCTCCCACCCAGCTTTGTGTCATCTGCAAATTTGGAGATATATTTAATTCCCTCATCTAATCATTAATGTATATTGTGAATAGCGGGGGTCCCAGCACCGATCCCTGCGGTACCCCACTAGTCACTCGCTGCTATTCGGAAAAAGACCCGTTTGTTCCTACTCTTTGTTTCCTGTCTGCCAACCAGTTTTCTATCCATATCAATACACTACCCCCAATTCCATGCGCTTTAATTTTTACACTCCAATCTCTTATATGGAACTTTGTCGAAAGCCTTCTGAAAGTCCAAATAAACCACATCCACTGGCTCCTCCTTATCAGCTCTACTAGTTACATCCTCGAAAAATTCCAGTAGATTTGTCAAGCATGATTTCCCTTTCATAAATTCATGCTGACTCTGTCCGATTCTGCCACTGTTTTCTAAGTCCTCAGCTATTAAATCTTTTATAATGGACTCTAGAATTTTCCCCACAACTGACGTCAGGCTGACTGGTCTATAATTCCCTGTTTTCTATTTTTAAATAATGGGGTTACATTAGCTACCTTCTAATCTGTAGGAACTGTTCCAGAGTCTATAGAATCTCGGAAGATGACCACCAATGCATCCACTATTTCTAGGGCCACTTCCTTAAATACTCTGGGACGTAGATTATCAGGCCCCAGGGATTTATCGGCCTTCAATCCCATCAATTTCCCCAACACCATTTCCCTACTAATACTGATTTCTTTCAGTTCTTCCCTCTCACTAAACCCTGTGTTTCCCAACATTTCTGGAATGTTAGTTGTGTCCTCCTTTGTGAGGACAGAACCAAAGTATGTATTTAGTTGGTCAGCCATTTTTTTGTTCCCCGTTATAAATTCCCCTGTTTCTGATTGTAAGGGACCTACATTTGTCTTCACCAATCTTTATCCCTCAACATTCTTATAGAAACTTTTATAGTTAGTTTTTATGTTCCCAGCAAGCTTACTCTAATTTCCCCTTCTTAATTAAGCCCTTGGTCCTCCTTTGCTGAATTCTAAACTGCTCCCAATCCTCAGGTCTGTTGTTTTTTTGCTGGCCAATTTGTATGCCTCTTCCTTGGAACTAATACTATCTCTAATTTTCCTTGTAAGCCATGGTTTGGCCACCTTTCCTGTTTTACTCTTGCGCCAGACAAGAATAAACAATTGTTGCAGTTCACCCATGCACTCTTTGAATGTTTGCCTTTGCCTATCCACCCTTTAAATAATGTTTCCCAATCCATCATAGCCAACTCGCACCTCACACCATCGTAGTTTCTTTATTAAAATTCAGGACCCAAGTCTCGGAATCAACTACATCACTCTCCATCTTGATGAAGAATTCTATCATATTATGATCGCTCATCCCCAAGGGGCCTCGCACAACTAGATTGCCAATAATTCCTTTCTCATTACACAATACCCAGTCGAGAATGGCCTGTTCTCTCGTTGGTTCCTCAATGTATTGGTCCAGAAAAACATTCTGTATACACTCCAGGAATTCTTCCTCTATGTATTGTTACTAATTTGATTTGCCCAATCTATGTGCAGATTAAAGTCACCCATAATTACAGATGTTCCTTTATTACATGCGTCTCTAATTTCCTGTTTAATGTCATTCCCAACATCAACACTACAGTTTGGGGGTCTATATATAATCCTTACTAACGTTTTTTGCCCCTTAGTGTTTCTCAGCTCTACCCATAAAGATTCCACATCGTTGGAGCTAATATCTTTCCTCACTATTGCGTTAATTTCTTTTTTAACCAGCAATGCAACTCCACCACCTTTTCCTTTTTGTTTGTCCTTCCTAAATACGGAATACCCCTGGATGTTCAGTTCCCATCCCTGGTCACCCTGCAGCCATGTCTCCGTAATTCCGACCATCTGTTTATATCTATTTGCGCGGTTAATTCATCCACTTTATTGCGAATGCTCCTCGTGTTAAGGCACAAAGCCTTAAGGCTTGTCTTTATGACATTACTTGTCCCATTCCCACTGTTCAATAACCAGGGGGCATAGATTTAAAGTAAGAGGTAGGAGGCTAAGAGGGGAGTTGAGGGGAAATTTTTTCACCGAGAGGGTGATAGGAGTCTGGAACTCACTGCCTGAAAGGGTCGTTGAGTCAGAAACTCTCGTAACGTTTATGAAGTATTTAGATATTCACATGCATTGCCATAGCCTCCAGGATTATGGGCCAAGTGCTGGAAAATGTGAGTAGTATAGTCAGATCTTTGCTGACTGGTGCAGACACGATGGGCTGAATGACCTCCTTCTGTGCTGTAGACATCTATGAGTCTATGAGTCAATCTTATAGGTATCTAGCACCATTCAACTAATACCTCTGTGCCCTGTTCTACTGCCCATGAGAATGTTATGCTCCCTTCACGGTTTATTTGGTGACTGTCCTGCTTTTCAAATATCTTTCTTCAAAGTCTGATAGAGATCAAAAGAGTTTCTCTACATCAAAGTGTTCAATATCTTTCTAAAAGGCCAGGCATTGTTTAAAAAAAAAGGTTATTGTCTGGGAACAGTGTAAAATGACTGCCCACCCCGAATTGTAATTACCAGCAACCCGGGTCCGATTTGGAAATGTGTTCATTTTAGGTAAGCTTTGCTAAAAGAAATGCAGTAACATAACTTGTGTTTAAGGCCTTTCAATAAAAAATAGACAAAGAATCCTGAACCATGAACTGATTTCACAGAAAAGATAAAGCAACAATAATATATTTACCTCATTGCAGGAACATGGAAGTTTAATTATATAGTATAATATAATAAAATGATCATAATAATTTTCATTGTACATGATGTTGATTATATTCCCTGATAAATTAGCAGAGTGATAGCTGAATTTCTAGAGAACACAGTGATCGACAATCAAGCCTGAAGAACTAGAGCAGTACAGTACATATGCAAATATTTCCTGCTTTTCATAATTTTTGTGTTGTGCTTAAAGGTACTTTCAGGAAAAAAATTTAACAAAAATCAAAAATCAATCAATTCCTAGGGTGGTTTGAGTAAATTAAAGAGAGCCAGCGCAGATTTGTAAAAGGCAGAATGTGCTTTTCCAACTGTGATTTTTGATGAAGTAAAAGGGAAGGTTGATGAAGGGAATGCAATGGATGTAGTCTATATGGATTTTAAGAAAATGATTGACAAAATACCAGTTAAGAGGCTGGTTAACAAAATTGAGCCTCATGGAATAGGAGGGTTCATGTCAGTAGACATCATTTTTGAATTGAGGGACAGCTGCCACTGCCAACGATGCATAAAAAAATTGGCTTAAGGACGGAAAACAACGAATTTTCCCATGGTAAACAATGGTTTTTCAGATGGGATGGTAGTAGACAGTGGTGTTCACCAAGGTTCACTGCAAGGACCACTGGTTTTTTGATATATAAATATAAATGATGTGGATATTGGAAATCAAGTAAAATTTCAAAATTTGATGACGATATCAAATTTAGAGGTGTGGCAAACAATAAGGATATACCAATTGACTGCAGTAGGACAAAGATCAGCTAGCAGAATGGGCAGATGGAATCTAATACAGCGAAAAGTGAGATGATAGATTTCGGAAGACGTTTGTGGAGAAGAGGCAATATACATTAAATGGCACAGTTCTAAACAGTACAGAGATAGAGGGACCTTGGAGTTCTTGTAGTTAGATCTCAGTAGGTGGTTGGACATATTGAGAGAGTCGTTAGCAAAGTTTATGGGATCATGGACTTCATTTATGGAAGTATTGAATACAAAAGCAGGGAAGTTATGCTGAACCTTTATAAAGCTCTGATCTGGCCACAACTAGAGTACTGCATGCATTTCTGGTCACCACACTTCAGGAAGGATGTGAGAGTCCTTGAGAGGGTGCAGAAGACAGTCACCAGAATGGTTCCAGGCATGATGGATTTTAGCTATGAGGTTAAGTTGGGGAAGCTGGGGAACAAAGGAGGTTGAGGAGAGTTTAGATAGCATTCTACAAGATTATGACAGTTTTAAATAAGGTAGACAAAGAAAAGTTGTTCCCATTAACTGATGGCACAGGGAACGAGGACACAGATTGAAGTTTTTGGGCAAGAGATTCAGGGAGGTGTGAGCAAGAACTTTTTTCACAGCGAGTGGTAATGACCTGGAACACACTGCTTATGAGTGTGGGAGAAGTGGAGATGATGCATGATTTCAAAGCAAAATTGGATGGGCACTTGAGAGACCTGGGGAAGAACCTTCTCCCTGTTGGCAGGCCAGTCAGGAGCGGGCAAAGGCGGGCGCGGAGCCGATCGCCGCCCGCAATCGGTTGTGTGCGCCATTTTACATGGGCGGGTCAATTACGGCCTGGTGGCGCTCAAGCACCACCTGTGTGGGCAGGGGGTGGAGGGAGAGTCAGGGCCTGTGCTCTTTCACGCATGCATGCGAAAGAGTGCAGAAATCTCCCTGAGGCATGGAGCTGCCTCAGGGAGATTAAGTTCAAATTGTAAGTTTAAAATAAAGACAGATTAAAATTAGTTAGACATGTCCCCTCATGACAGTGTCACATGAGCTGGGACATGTTTATGAAATGCGTGAAAACTATTTATTAATTTAGTAAAACCTTCATGAAACCTCATCCCGCCTGTGGATGAGGTTTCATGAAAAATGCGGAGGCCGCTTGGCCTCTTCGCCTGCCTGCCAGCCTTAAGGTTGGATGGGCATCCCTGTCATTATTTATATTGGTTGATTAATGGCCTTAGCAGGCCTTTGCCCATTCGATAGGTGCGCAGCCGCCTCCAGTGCATGCCCGCTGAACTAAAGATTGGAATGATGCGCGGTGACGTCAGGATGCATGCCCTACGTCTCTGCGTGTCATTTTATGCATTGGCATGTGGGGCCCACCCCCGGACACCAACGAGAAAATTCTTCCCGTAAGCTTGCAAGGTTACGGGATTAGAGCAGGAGAATGGGACTGATCGGATTGCTCTACAGAGAGCCATCATGGACTTGATGAGCCAAATGTCCTTTTTATGTTACATAATAACTCTATAACAATAACTCTATGATGTTGTATCTGCAAATTTCTTGTACTTAATTGTCTCAAATTTCACACATATGAAATAGCAACTATTCACAACTGAACAGGTAGGGAATCTATAAATCAAATGCAAGAAAAATGAATTCAAACTACAAATAAAGACCAACAAATACTAAACATACGAAAGTAATGAATTGAACAGCCAACAACATGTATTAATAATGGAAAAGAAAAAAATGGAGCTAATCAAATCACTCTGTAAAGTCAGACCAGTTTCAAATCAAGCTAACTGAGTTTGATATCAAATTCTGCAATTCATACTCCCAGAGAGCGAAATCAATGGCCTGCCAGAAGATCTCATGTGTATGCCTTAAACGAATGACAGAACAACAGAGATAAAAACAAAAAAACTGCGGATGCTGGAAATCCAAAACAAAAACAGAATTACCTGGAAAAATTCAGCAGGTCTGGCAGCATCGGCGGAGAAGAAAAGAGTTGACGTTTCGAGTCCTCATGACCCTTCGACAGAAGGGTCATGAGGACTCGAAACGTCAACTCTTTTCTTCTCCGCCGATGCTGCCAGACCTGCTGAGTTTTTCCAGGTAATTCTGTTTTTGTTTTGTGACAGAACAACAGCCTGTTACGGACAGGAGGTGGAGGGGGGGGTAGGTGGGCAGAGGGGGGCAGTAATTTAAACAGCACTAATTTCTCCTCTTTTCACCTGCCTGTAAACAGCAGGGTGTTTTGATTTGTTTCCTTCTTAATAAGTGGTAGCGTATTTCCCCAAACCCTCGGTTTTTGTGCAATTCAAGTTTCTATTAATAAGCCCACAGCAAACATGAGATAGGATGAACTCAAAGGGTTAGTTTAATTGCACGTACTTAAAACATGGAAGGAGGGTTCGCAATGATACCTCCACACTCAGACAGTAAAGAGAGGGATGGAGGAAAGAAGGTTTCACAGTACAAAAGCCACAGAAAAAAATATTGGCCCACCTGAGTTTCAAAGTCCAGAATCAAAATCCAATGAGGTATTCCTTCACGGAAGTAAGCAGCTGGAAACCGATGCCAATTGAGGCCATTGACAAAGTAGTTAAAGTAATTAATGGACCTGCCTGTCCAACCTTAAGGTTGGTGGGCAGGCCAGGAGCCCTGGCGGGCTTAAGAAAAAGCATGAAACCTCATCCACGGGTAGAGGGTGGACTAATCAATGCTCCTCTGTCCTTTCAGAAGAGGAGCCATAACACCATCAAGAGGTCAAGGACAGGCAGAAACCTCCCAAACCTCCTAATCATGACGAGATTTGAAATGGATGCTTTGGAGCTGAAGAGCTGCCACCCACCTCAGTCAGCCGGTCGTGGAGTGGCAGGGGTCTCTGATGAAGGTAAGGGTGCAGTGCACAGAGGTGAGTGTGTTGGATTGTGCAAACATTCACATGTCTCTTCATTAATGGGAGCCTCAAACCTGGAGTCCCCATTGATCATTGAAAGACAATGACACCATGATGCAGATCTCCATTGTGTCACCAGGCTGCCTGGCATGCATAGTGACAGTGTGATTACTTCACTAATGTCATGTCGTTGTTCTTTCTTAAATTTGCCAGGACTCAAATGCAGGACACCGAAGAGCCACCCTTGATGCCAGAGGACCACCTAGCTCCAGATGCACCTGCGTCACACCCACTCTCTGAACCAGGCACCAGGGCAGGTACCAGTACCTTGGTGGATATTAGATCATCAGCTAGAATGTCAGTGCATTGCGGTGAGGGTACTTCACATTCGCTTGAGGAGCAGGTGAAGGCAGAGAGTGCCCAGGACACGGAGGATTGATGGAGACCAGGACAATGCTGAGTCGAAGGCAGATGATGAGCCTCTGGAGTCAGACATTAGGTGGCAGATGCTGGATGTCCAGCGGAAGTGCGGGAGGACCTGGCGGAGATCCGTGAGGGTGTGCATGCCATGGTCTTTGTGTGGAGCAGTCCGTGTGAAGCATGAGCACTGCGTTGACCCTCATCGCCAAGTGCACTGCCTCCTCCATTGAGAGAGTGGTGATTCTCAGGGAGAGGCAACTCCAGGGACAGAATCAGGGGTTCCTGGGGTTGCGCTTGGACCTGCGAGCCCTCACACAGGCAATGACCTCAGGTGGTCTGTGCCAGTGTGGGAGATGGATGAGGCACCCAGTATCCCAGCTAGGTGCCCGTTCATCGATGGCGAGTGGGGAGGTCCAGAGTAACCTCACATTGGCACATGACCTGCTTGTTGTCTCTGCAGGCTCCTCTCAGGGCACTATTGATGATGGCAGCAGCTCCTCTGCCCCTCTGCCATACTATCTGACGAGGCTACAATGACTGGGGAGATGCCAGTCATGACACTGGCCGCTCCCTCCCAGATGGGGACAGCAAAGCCTCCACTGGCCAGAGGGCGACCACCAAGGTCATCAAGGCCAACAGGACAGCAGAGTCAACAGGCTGCCTCCAATGCTGGTGCCAGTGAGAGGGGGCACGGGCACCAAGACGCAGCACTCGTGAATGTAGGTTTAAGGCACCATGAGCACAAGAGGGACGGGTCATAGGTGATCTTCTGTTCCTTAATGTTTTGTTAAAATGTTTACTGGTGTGGCCATTAACACAAGATATAGTTTTGTTCATTTGTTGTGAGCATCAAAATGGTATAAATGTTGCTTTTGTCTTAATGTCCTAAGTATGCTTCACCCTTTTTTTGGTGCAGGGTACGCCAGTATGTGACGCTGGATGTGAGTGGCTCTAAACTTTATTTCACAGGCACTGAGAGGACCTTGGGTTCAAAGGAAAGGGTCATTTCAGACATCTGGGATGGAGGTGGCACTCCTGGTATGAGTGGAAGCAGAATTGTCCAGGCATCAGAAGCGTATCTTCAGAAGACCTATGATCCTGTCTATCACCACCCTTGGAGAGACCCGTTCTGCCTCTGTTCTTGGGTGGCAAAGAAGCATCATAAGCCATCTTTTCAACGGATAGCCCTTGTCACCCAGAGCCATCCATCCAGTTGGACTGGAGCACTGATTAGACTCTGCACTTGGGAATTCCTGAGGATGTAAGCGTAATGGGAACTACCAGGGTACCTTGCACAGACTTGCTTAATCTGCGGCTTATTGTCACAAACTATCTGGATGTTCAGCGAGCCAAAGCCCTTCCTGTTGACGCAGGCACCCGGCTGATCCGCTGGTGCCTTGATAGCCATATGTGTGCAGTCGATTGCGCTCTCGATGCAGGGGAGACCAGCAATTGCTGCAAACCCTCTGACTCGCTCAGCCTGGCTGGCCTCGTCCATACAGAACTGAATAAATGGCATTACCTGCCTGAACAGAGTGTCTGTCACCAGTTTGAAGCAACTGTGAACTGCTGAATGGGACACTCCACACAAATCCCTCACTGAGCCCTGGAAAGAGCCGGAGGCATAGAAGTTGAGGGCCACTCTGACCTTCAGAGCCAATGGCATGGGCTTTCCACCCACACAGTTGGAGATCATCTCAAGGCCGATCATCTGTCAAATGGGGGTCACTGTCTCCCTGGAGAGGCGGAGCCTCCTTCGGTATTGCACCTCGGACATATTGAGGTAACTGCATCACTTCCAGTAAACTCTGGCAGCAGGATAGTGGCGTCTTCTGCGGCCCCTTCCACCTTGGACTACCTGCTGGCCCTGCGGCCCTTGTGCCTGTGCTTCTCCTCCCACAGGTCACTCCCCTGGAACCTGTACAGTGTCACCTGGCCTCCTCCCCTTCCGCCCCTCTCTTCAGTGAGTTCTGAAATGAAGCCTGGAAATGCTAAGAATGAATCTCAGAACAGAGATGAGGCTGTCAAGTTCAAATAAGCAGCCAGGAGTAAACTATCTCCTAAAGTCCTCATGACTCACACTGGCAATGCTGCTGACCCTTTACATCCCGCCTTTGGACGAGGTTTCATTAAAAGTGGGTTGCCTGCCTGCCCATTTTGCTCAAACGACTAGCACAAAATTTCATGGGCAATGTAAAATTGCGAACAATTGCCTTTTTAATGGCCTTAATGGCCTTTGAGTTGCTGGCGGGTGCAGTTCCAACACCTTCATGCGCTCGCCGACCTGAAGATCGTTCGAGTGTGGGATGACATCGGGGGCTTACCCAACGTCATCTCCCAGTATTTCACATCAATTCAGGTCAGGCGCGTGCCCGCCTGCAAGGTGTAAAATTCTGCCCCTTGAGTCTAGACTCTCCAGTAATGGGAATCATGTTTTCAGCAGTTAACCTGTTAGGAGCTCAAAACTATTATACATGGGATCACTTCTCATTCTTCTAAACTCCAGAGGATGTAAGTACATTCTACTCAAACTTTTTTTATATTGATGCACTTTCTGACTTTCTATTAGCACGGCACAGGCTAGGAGTGTGATGCAAGACTCTCCATTTGCCTAAATGAGTGGAGCTCTAACAACCCTCAAGGGTTGCTCAACACATCCAAGACAAAGCAGCCTAATTGATTTACCACCTCAAACATTCATTTCTTACACTTCTGGTGCACCGTGGTCGCCATGTGTGCCACCTACAAGATTATATGCTGCAGAAACTTAACAAGATTTCCTCTCACAGTACTTTCCAAACCTGTGACTTCTGCCTAGAAGTTCAAAGGCAGTGGGTGCATGGGACCTCTACCACTTGCAAGTTCCCCTCAAAGACTTGACTTAGGACTATATCGCTGTTTCTTCACTGTCACTGGGTCAAAATTCTGGAACCCCCTAACTAACAGCACTGTGGGAATACCTTCACCACATGGGCTGCAACAGCTCAAGAAGACAGCTTACCACGACCTTCTCAAGGACACCTAGAGATAAGCAACAAATACTGGCCTTGAAATCACACCAACATCCCATTCCCGAAAACATGTCACTTTCAAAGCAGGGATCAATCTAAGAAATGTATATCCTTCCTTAGGTAAGAAGGCAAAACTGTGCACAATGCTCCTTGTGTGATTTCAATGAAGTCCCACATAATTGCAGCAAGACTTCCTTCTTCTTAAGCCTCTTTCAATAAAGGCTACAATAATAACTACCATCCTAATTCCTTCCTTCACTAGTGGTCCTGGAATGGAATTTAAGAACATAAGAAATTGGAACAGGAGTAGACCATTCAGCCCCTCAAGCCTACACCACCATTAAATAAGATCTTGTGTTTTGATTTCCACATTCCCATTTGACCCCAATAACCTTTGATTTTCTTGCCTAACAAGAATCAATCTATATCTGCCTTAAAAATATTCAATGACCCTGCCACCACTGCTTTCTGAGGCAGAGTTCCAAAGCTGCACAACCCCCTGAGAGAAACAATTTCTCCTCTTCTCTGTCTTAAAAGGGCGACCCTTAAATTGGAAGCCACAATCTTCTGATTCAAAGACAGGAGAGCTGTGAGCTACTGCTGTCACAGAACAAAGCACAAGTCAGGAGTATGATGAAATACTGCCCGCATTCTTGAATGAGAGCAGCTCCAACAATATTCAAGAACCTCAGTACCATCCAGGACAAAGCAGCCTTCTTGACTGATATAAAAATATATGATATATGTTGGAAATACTCAGCAGATCAGGCAGCAGCTATGGAGAAAAACAACTCTGATGAATGACTTGAAATGTTAACTCTGTGTCACTCCACAAACACTGCCTGATGTGCTGAGTATTTCCAGCATTTTTTTAATCTTCATTTCAGGTTTCCAGCATCTGCAGTATTTTGCTTTTGTATTACTGCTTGACTCATGCACTGTATTAAACATTTACTCTCTCCAACATTGGTGCACAGTGGCAACTATGATGCACTGCTGTGACTTGCTGAGCCTTTTCCAACAGCACCTTTCAAATCACAACATCTAGCACTCAGAAGAACAAGGGTTGCTGGTGCATGTGAACACCACCAACATGCAAGTTTTCCTCCAAGTCACACACCATACTGACTTGGAACTATATCACCATTCCTTCACTGTTGCAGGGGCAAAATCCTGGAATGCCCTCCCTTACAGCACATGTGTGCACTACACCACACAGACTGCAACATTTCTAGAATGTGTCACACCACTATAGTATATTCAAAATTGTGTTGTATTTTTTGTCCATTTAAGGCTACCCTACACACATATACCAGGAGTGAAATAAAAGTTTTAACATTGTTTTAACAGCATGTGCAGTTCTGATTCTGGTTGCTACTTACTGAATCTCAGTCTCTTCCCTAGAACTTCACAATGACAATAAGGATGGTAAGAAATAAGAAACATTACTTTCAGGTGTGAAACTTTTGGACGGTGTTTGTCTACTTTCTGCAGACAGCGCAGCATTTTAAGTTGGAGATTTAGGCATATGCTGAAACTGTGTTAGACATGAATGGGAGGCATTCCAGCTCAGGATTAGCAACAGGAAAGTCTGCACAGTGTTCCCACACATGCCAATCTCGCCAAAATAACAACCCAATCAAAAAAATATATAATCTTGGGTCATTCCAGAGAAGTTTTTCTTTGAAAGAAATGTGATCCTGAATCTTTGATCATGCACTATCACTGAATTGCTGATCGATATGGCTTTGTCTCAGCCTGCCTGCCCATCCTTGCCCCTAATGAGGCCCTGGAGTGGTCAGTTGTTGACCACTTAAGGGCTGTTTCCTGCTCAGCCTCAATTTTCAGGCTGGTGGGAGGAGTAGCGGGGTCTGGGGAAAGCAGAAAATAAATCGGGTTCAGGTATTAGACAGGAAGGCCATTGGGGGTGGGAGGGCACCTCCATCAGCAGTCCCCTTTTAACATCACCCACCCTTAAGCTCTTGTAACTGCAGGATCTCCCTCCCACCCCAGCCTCTTTGTTGGCACTCCAATCACCCTCTGCCTACCCTCCCCACACCTCCCCCACTGTCCCTGCTCTGAGATCCCCAAAACTTACCTGTTGCTGGAATCCCAGGACTTAGGCTCTGGGCTCTGCTTGCAGTCCCAGCCCTTACCCACTGCAGCTTCTGGACTACAGAGCTGCTGGTCAATCAGATTGTCCAGCAGCTCCCAAAGGTGGGACTTTCTCCCGAGTGAGGGCTGCAAGTCCTGCTCTCCCAGCCTATTAACACTCGTTGGAGTGTGAAATCACTGCAGGACAGGTAGTGCTGGCAAGGATGTATTCCTTGCTACTCTTCAGATGGCGGAAGGGAAATCCCACCATCATCAACGTCCTGGCCAATGTTTCCATTGTGATGGTGTTTATCTACATGGGACAGAACATCCTGCTACTGGTGAACAGTGCAAAGCTTGTGGAAAATTTGATAATTTTGCTCATGGTTATTGCTCATTAGCAAAATTAGCCACTAAGACCAATACAACTGAAAAATGCCACGTGGGTGTGTCACAGCAGAAGGCCGAGAGAATGCAACCAAGGTAGAAGCAGATGACCCTGAATATACTTTTGTTCTCTCTTTTGGACAAAGCAACCAGCCACGTGTGACAGTGACCATTGGCTGCTCAGATGTAGATATTCCCATATATACAGGGCCATCTGTCAATGTCATGGGAGATAAAACATTCAACAAACTTCAGGATTGCCCTATTCTCTGCAAACTAGGAAATACAAAAACTTTTCATAACAACAGTGATAAACTACTGAAAGTTCTTGGGACTTTTGAAACACCAGTCTCATTCAAAGATGCTAGAAGCAATGGTGTTTTCTTTGTCATATCTGAAGAATGTGATACATTTATCAGTTTCAGTGCAGCAACAGATCTGCACATGATTGCTGTTACATATGTGATTCCTACGCGTATCAACAACATTCTGGAATTGTATGCTGATCACATCACTGGTATCGGCAAACTGAAAGGTGTTACCTGTGAGCTGCATGTAGACCTTAATGTGCCCACAGCACATGAACACTAATTATGTCAGGAAGCCGACAGAGAAGGTTCTTCAGCACCTTCTTGACTTTGCCATTACCGAAAAAGCTGGGAATGAGCCTACACCTTGGGTCTCACCCATCTAAGTCATCAAGAAACCTTAGAGCAAGAATCAGATTAGAATCTACATTGATGTGCAGTCACCAAGGCACTTGACTCTGACAATTGATGATCTCATAGAGAAAGTGAATGGTGCTAAACACATCGCTAAACTTGACTTCAATGCAGGCTGTCATCAAATTGAGCTTGCAGAAGAATCAAGGTATCTTATGGTATTCTCCACTCACATTGGACTTTTTCAATACAAGAGGCTCAACCTTGGAATCTACTCAGGTATTTCAGCACAAGATACAGTCAACACTTCAAGAATTTGAGGGCACATTGAACATCATGATGACATTCCTATCTGTGGCTGCACTGAAAGAGAACTTGAGACACGCCTTAATGCATGCCTACAATATCTTAGAGAATGCAACCTGATGGAATAAGAGAATTGGTGTTGCTAGAGGAGTTTAAAAATTGTCTCCCTTACAATATTAACATGCTCCTTTAGGAATAAAAGGTTACCTCACCAAGGGCAGCTGCCGTGAAGGCCAAGGATTATGAATTGCCTTACAGACTTCTGAATCACAGCAGGCATATTAGCAGGGAAAAGACAAGAGGGAGACAGAGAAAGAGGAAATAGAGCCTAAGGGAAAGAGAATGGGGAAAAATTGAATAAACAATCTTCAACCTTGAAAAAATGTAGAAGGCAAAGCTGCAGGACCATCCCCTGTCTGTTTTAATTGTGGCAAACCGGGCTGTATAAACGGACACTGCTGGCATGTGAAAAAAGCTACAGGCAGTATTCCATACTCTGTATCCACAGTCACTAAAATCATAACCCTTTGTGCAGATATGAAGGAAAGCACAGAAGCCTATCAGGATTTTGTGTGCAAAGGGGAAATGGCCCCTAGTGGTTCCTAAGAACCAGGAAAGGAGGTTAACATTGTCCGGGACACTGGTCCCTTACAGACACTGCTAGTGGGGAGAATTGAGGATGTCCCATGCCGAAGATGGACAAATTCAAGTAATAGTCAAAGGACTAACAGGAGAAGGTGTCAAGGCACAATTAGTGAAAATTCACTTAAAAAGTGAACTTACTAACGATGGTGAAGGTGGTATAATCTTGCTCATCCAGGGGATTGTCCTTTTACTAGGAAATGACCTCGCAGGTTGGAAGGTATAACCTCCAAAACTCAGAAACAGTTCAGTGAGACTGAACCAACTGAACAGTTTTTAGCAGGATTCTGCAGGGATGCAGACAGCTGAAAGAGGTACAGAAGCCCTACAGGGGGAAACTCAGCCTATGAAGGTTGAAATGGGTTAGCAAAATCCCACAAAGGTAAACAGAGAAATCCCCGGAGTGTTAAAAGGGCTGAAGCCAAGCTGAATGAGCTAGAAGAGGCAGCAAGGGGTCTAGCAAATTTCCACATTAAAATTCGCACAGGAAGGAGCGAGATCTCCAAGTGACCCGAAAGGGTTAATGGCAGTTAACAATTAACTAAATGGTCCTGCCTGTGCTGAAACGGCCCAGGAACTGACCATACCTGTCAGTGCTGAATTTCAGAAGGAAGCATCGCTGGATAGGCCAGCATTTTTATTGCCCATCCCTCATTGCCCTTCAGAAGGTGATGGTGAGTCACTTTCTTGAACTGCTGCAGTCCATGTGGTGTAGGTACACCCACAGTGCAATTTGGAAAGGAGTTCCAGGATTTTGACCCAGTGACAGTGAAGGAGTTCCAAGTCAGGATGGTATGTGACTTAAAGGGGAAATTGAAGGTGATGATGTTCCCATGCATCCACTGCCCTTGTCCTTCTATGTGGCAGAGGTCACGGGTTTAGAAGGTGCTATTGAAGAGCCTTGGACAGTGGCTGCAGTGCATCTTGTAGATGGTACACATCACTGCCAAAGTGTGCCTGTGGTGCAGGGAGTGGATGTTGGAGAGGGCGGATGGGGTGCCTATCCAGCAGGCTGCTTTGTCCTGGATGTTGTTGAGCTTCTTGAGTGTTGCCATTGAATGTCAAAGGGAGATGGTTGGATTATCTCTTGTTGGAGATGGTCATTGCCTGGCACTTGTGTGGTGTGAATGTTACTTACCACTTTTCAGCCCAGGTCTGAATGTTGTCCAGGTCTTGCTGCATTTGGACACAGAATGCTTCAGTATCTGAGGAGTCACGAATGGTGCTAAACATTGCACAATCATCAGCGAGCATTCCCACTTCTGACCTTATGACAGAGGGAAAGTCATTAATGAAGCAGCTGAAAATGGTTGGGGCTAGGACACTCCCCTGAGGAACTCCTGATGTGATATCCCGGGACTGAGATGATTGTCCTCCAAAAATCACCGATCATCTTCCTTTGTGCTAGGTATGACTCCAATCAGTAAAGAGTTTTTCCTGATTCCCATTGGCTCCAGTTTTGCTAGGGCTCCTTGATGCCACACTCAGTCAAATGCTGCCTTGATGTCAAGGACAGTCACTCTCACCTCACCTCTTGTATTCAGGTCTTTTGTCCATGTTTGGCCTAGGGCTGTAATGAGGTCAGAGGCTGAGTGGCCCTGCCAGAACCAAAACAGAGCATCAGTGAACAGATTATGCTGAGGAAATGCCATTTGATAGCAGTGTTGATGACAACTTCCATCACTTTGCTGAAGATCAAGAGTGGCCTGATGGGGCGGTAATTATCTGGGTTAGATTTGTCCTGCTTTTTATGGACAGGACATACTTGGGCAGTTTTCCACATTTCCGTGTCAATGTCAGTGTAGCTATATTGGAACAGTTTGCCTAAGTGTGCAGCTAATTCTGGAGCATAAGTCTTCACAAGCACAAGATACAGGCATAGAATCCAATGGGCTTAGTTCAAAACATGTTTGGGATAAACTGATTTGTGAATTGAGAGAATATCAGACATCTTTGCTAGAACATAACAAGCATCTTAATGACATTCTTGTGTCAGCAGAAAAGATACTTTGATCAAAGAAGGGATGAATTACTGGCACAGGAAGAGGCCATTGCTAATTTGCTAACTCAAAGGGAGAATTTAAAAGGTTTAAATCTAGGAAGTGAACCGGGAACACAGCCAGGTGAAGAAGCAGCAATTGATACAGCTATAGGTTTCTCTGACACTTTCTTTTTCTATATCAATAATGAAAAGGCTGCAACTAGCGAATCCAGAGAAGCGCCAAAGTTTAAATCAGTGCAAACTGTTGTAAAAACCAGGAAAAAGAGAAGGAAGATAAAACCTAATGGGAAAATGTAAGAGGGAAGCTGTAATGCATCAGCTATCATCTGCATGAAAAAAATTTGCGTATTTCTTCATCTCTTGTTTCCACAACATAATTCTGTAAAAGAATGAAAATATATTGCCATTTTCTTCCTGTAATGGGGGAGGTATGTCACAAACGTGTATTTGTGATATTACAGATTTTAAAGACAACTGTTTCAAAGGTACATTCCTGTTTTCAAATACTTATATTGAGTTTGAAAGCCGTTTTCAAAATGAAAACATGAACAGACAACCTGGCACCTTTCCATGTTTGTTCAAACCTCTTATCTCTAGAGTCATTAAAATGCAAAGACTCCTCCAGGGATATCCATCAAATCATTTAAAAAATATGAAAACTCTTTGGCTTCTCAAGGAACAGGAGACAGGAAGGGAAATCAAAGGACCTCAACATATTAACTTCCTTGGAAAAACTCAGCAGGTCTGGCAGCATCGGGGGAGAAGAAAAGAGTTGACGTTTCGAGTCCTCATGACCCTTCAACAGAACTGATCTTTCTTTACAAGGAGAGGGAAATATAAGCTGGTTTAAAGTGGGGGAGAAGGAGAAGTGGAGGGGGGGAGGGTGTTAGGATAGGAGCAGATCATCAAAAGATGTCACAGATAAAAGAACAAAAGAACACAGAGGTGTTGAAGTTGGTGATATTATCTAAAGGAATGTGCTAATTAAGAATGGATGGTAGGGCACTCAAGGTATAGCTCTAGTGGGGGTGGGGGAGCATAAAAGATTTAAAAATAATGGAAATAGGTGGGAAAAGAAAAATCTATATAAATTATTGGAAAAGAAGAAAAAAAGAAAAAAAAACAAAAGGAAGGGGGAAGAAACAGTAAGGGGGTGGGGATGGAGGAGGGAGCTCAAGACCTAAAGTTGTTGGATTCAATATTCAGTCCGGAAGGCTGTAAAGTGCTTAGTCGGAAGATGAGGTGCTGTTCCTCCAGTTTGCTTTGGTCTTCACTGGAACAATGCAGCAAGCCAAGGACAGACATGTGGGCAAGAGAGCAGGGTGGAATATTAAAATGGCAAGCGACAGGGAGGTTTGGGTTATTCCTGCAGTCAGACCGCAGGTGTTCTGCAAAGCGGTCGCCCAGTTTATGTTTGGTCTCTCCAATGTAGAGATTAAATCTTTTATGCTCCCCCACCCCCACTAGAGCTATACCTTGAGTGCCCTACCATCCATTCTTAATTAGCACATTCATTTAGATAATATCACCAACTTCAACACCTCTGTGTTCTTTTGTTCTTTTGTCTGTGACATCATTTGATGATCTGCTCCTATCCTAACACCACCCCCCCCTCCACTTCTCTCCCTCCGCCCCCCCCCCCCCCCCCCCCCCCCCCACCCCCAACCTTAAACCAGCTTATATTTCCCTCTCCTTGTTAAGAAAGATCAGTTCTGTTGAAGGGTCACGAGGACTCGAAACATCAACTCTTTTCTTCTCCGCCGATACTGCCAGACCTGCTGAGTTTTTCCAGATAATTCTGCTTTTGTTTTGGATTTCCAGCCTCCGCAGATTTTTGTTTTTATATTAACTTCCTTGCTTGTTTGAAATAATGGTTTAATGAAAATTAACATAGCAGCCATTTTTGTATTTTTGAACTGTATAAAAGGGGTGCAAGAAACCTTCTTGTGTGGTAGGATGCAGAACCCCCAGTAAGAACTCCAGTATCAGAGACGGTCCTTGGCCAAGGGAAGACAAAAAGGAAGGATTAAGAAAACAAGTGCTGTTCTGCCAGAACAGCCCAGGCAATCTCCAAATGCTGCAACTGCAGAACTAATAAGGAATACGAAATCTTCCCTCCTCTCAAAAACCTGCTGACCTTCTGCATCCACCCAAAAAGGCAAACCTTTGAATGTTCAACTACAGAAGCCATCGCATCACACAACACTTCCACTTCAACCCTTAACTCCAGACAACCAACAATTCACCTACAAGCTATGGGCCTGCAATAATATTTTAAAGAACTGAACTGAATTTCATCTTTATAAATCTCTTATTATTTTCTTAATCTTTGTATTATTTAGTTAGTAACTTTATTACTTTATCTTAGGTAATTTACAGCAGTGCTCTTGTAATAAGCTAACCTTCATCCTGTTTCAGAATAAAGCGTTGCTGGATCATTTGCAAATTTAAAAAGGGGCGACATACAAACATACGTAAAACTCTTAGCTCAAGAACCACTTTGAGGAAATGCCTTTTATGTGATTGTGACAATTTTTAATCAATCATATTGTTATTTATGAGTCTGTATTTTCATCCAACTTTGATCAATAGATATTGAATGCATTCTTACGAGAATAGGATTACTTAAAACATATACATACTTAAGTCCTGATAATTTGACATCTGAAATTGAGACATTTGTTGTGACCAGCACAAAAGGATCACAAATCATCACATGAAACATGTCCTTCTTCAAAGCATTGAAAATACCATTCAGAAGCATTGAATCCTATTCTGGTATTGACATCTCAGATGAAGCTTGTGAGTTAAATGAGTGGAATTTTCTGAGACTGCTGGTGGTGGGTGTGATAGGTGGCGAGCATGGAAAATATGGCGCGACCTGCTTCACGACGGTACGAAGGCAGGTTGCAATCACCGGCTCAGCCCGCCAACGGTGGGCCGTGTTCCCCGCCATCGGTTGGTGGGAGCTAATTGTGATACATCAGCATATAATTAATAGGCCATCCCACCAGGCTCTTGGAACCCTGCTGTATTGTCTGTCCACGTCAGCAGGAAAGCACGCCGCTGTGCTTAGCAGCAGGCCCCGGGACATGTGCACCTGGCGGCCTTCACTTTGGGGGAACTTAGGTGAGTGAGCGGCAGCGTTCTCCACAACTTGCCCATTGTTTACAGGCCTCAGGGGCACTGGGGATGGGAGAATCTGATGCCTGGCCCCACAGGTAACTGCTGAGGGAGCGGGTGTCCAGGGTAAGTGCTGGCCAGCCTCGGATGTGACCGCTGGAGGGGGGGGAGAGGGTGGCTGGGGGCAAGTGCAGGCCAGCCTCGGAGCTGACAGTTGTTAGTGGGGAGGTGGGACAGTCAAGTGTTGCCCTGGCGCTGCATCCCACGCACAGGCATTCGAGGTGGGGGTCAGGATAGCGAGCGAAGTGGCCGCACATCAGGGCCAGGGAAGGTGCCAAGTACAGCCATGATCACCACGTCTCCATCTCTCTCTTTGATGCTGCAGGAGGGCCATGTCAGGATCATGGATCCTGGTGACCTAGTTGTATGCATGGTGGCCTACAGAGACTGTAGAAGACTGAAGAGAAAACGACTGAGGCACCTGGCCACGCAAAGGCAGGAGCAGCAACTTCACAACAAAGGAGCACCAGGGGCTCCCACGTATGCTGCCCACTAGCCATGCTAGCAACACCCAGAGTCTATAGACGCCGCCTGCCATCCCTGCAGATGACTGAGAACCAGTGTCACCGATGACTGTGCATGTCTAGGAACCTGGTAGCTCACATCTGCCACTTACTGTAGGACTTGGCACAAAGTGGACATGGAGGACATCCACTGCCAGTAGCTGTGAAAGTGACCGCAGGGCTCAATTTCTATGCCAGTGGCTCCATTCAGGGCTCCACAGGTGACCCCTGTGGGATTTCACAATCCGCCACCCACAAATGCATCCATGAGGCCACTGGTGCCATCTGCCCCATGGCACACAGCTCTGTGCATTTCGCCCGGCACTGGGACAGCCAGGAAGTAAATGCCATTGGATTCGCCCTGATCTTGGGATTCCCACAGGTGCAGGGTGCAATTAACTGCTCTCATGTGGTGCTCAGGTCTCCATCACTACACTCAGTGGACTTCAAAAACTGCAAGGGCTTCCACTCACTGAACATGCAGCTGGTATGCAACCACCAGAAACGCATCCTGCAGGTATGCACACGGATTCCAGGGACTGTGCATAACACCCACATCTTGAGTCGCTCACAGATCCATGCAGTCTTCCAGGGTCCGCAGAGACTGCAGTGTTGGCTTCTTGGAGACAAGGGCTATCCACAGAGGCTGTGGCTGATGACACCCATGTGGTGGCCTCAGACTGCAGTAGAGTGATGCTATAATGAGGCTCATGCTGCAGCTCGCAACTTGGTGGAGCAGACCATTGGGATGCTGAAGATACGGTTCCGCTGCTTGGACCGGTCTGGTGGAGTCCTGCAATACAGTCTGCATAGGGTGTCATGCATTGTCGTCGTCTGCTGCACCCTTCACAACCCAGCGTTACAATGGGATGAGGAACTGGCTGAGGAGGAGATGGAGGAGCTGGAGGCCTCCTCGGATGAGGAGGACGCCGATGGGGATGAGAGTGAGGGGGTCCTCGGTAGTGATGATGACAGGGATGAGGTTCTCATGCTGGCTGGATGAGGCAGGCATACTCGGGAGGCCCTCATAGCTGCCAGATTTGTGGAGGATGATGACGTCATGCAGTGAGGTGTCCCCATAGATCCTCACATTGCAGTTGTGAACGTTTGACTCTAGTCTGGCTTATGGCAGTGACAATACCTTCAGTGAGAATGCTCCTGTCATGGAGATGCAGCGGAGGCCCTCGATTGCAGGAGGATGATGATGACATGCAATGAGGACAATCCATAGATCTTCACATAGCCTCTGAGAATGTTTGACTCCTGTCTGGCCTAGGGCAGCTCGCTTGCGCTCCATGATCAAGGCCACCTCAGAGAGACGCAGCCATGAACCTTTATTTGCATCTGATGCTGTGTCTGCCTTCAGCACCTCAGCCCTTCAGGAGCTGGTGCACAGCATCACTGGTCACAGATGCTGGTGTGATGGGGGCCAGTCCCACTTTAAAGGTGCTGAGAGCACACAGGGAGTGTGAGGGAACTCTGTAGCACCTGCCACTACATTCTGGCAACAATGACCGGCACTGTCGAGGTGCGGGCATCAGTAATGTTTCCAGGGAGTGTGAGGCTAGCCCATCACTGTAGTCTGAAGGCTGCACAGGGCATAGGGAAGAGGACCTGGACTGAGACACCTGCCTTTTATCTTGTGCAGAAAGGTTTCACATCTGAATGACAAGAACACTGCTCATCAGAACAAGGACCAACAGGCAGGGAGATATTCTTAGGAGTTTATTGACAATAGTGAACATTATGTACAAGTGATCAACACACGTGCCCAAGCTATGCAGCTACTTTTACTTAACTTTCCTAACCTTGCCGCTACGTCTTGGTGTTACCCAGGTATCCACAGCAGAAGTGGAGGCAGCCTGCTGACTGTGACACCCTGTCTGTGATGACTTTGGTGGGTGTCCCCTGGGGAGCTGAGACATGGAGGGCCCCGGCCTGCTTTCGGGGTCCCGCTGTGTGGCAGTGGCACCGTCCTCGGCCTATGAAGCTGGAGCTGTGGAGGTCACAGGAAGAGGGGAGTCAGGTGGGCTGGTCACTCCCAGAGTCACCTGGGTGGATAGCCCCGGAGTATGCACCTGCTGATCCTCCTCCCAGTGGGTGCCCGAGGGCCCCTAGCTGACTCTGTGAGTGGAATGGGTAGCTGGAGTGTGATCGAGCTACCCAGCACCCCTCTCACATGCACAGTGTTGGAGCTAACTATGGCATCAGCGATAGAGTTAAGCCCGCGCAGCAGTACAGGAGTGACATCCTGGACCTAGGTCTCCATGGTGGCTGCCATCCTGCCAGTGTTGACCTCGGTGAGTTTGAATGCTGGCGCTATCACCTAAGCCTGAAGACGGATGGACACCTCCATCGTGCCTTGCAATCTGAGGAGTGCAGTGGACACCCCTTCCTGTTGTTCCCTAGCTTGTCTTTGCAGCTCCAGCAACTGTGACATTACCGAGTCCAGAGGCTCATCATCTGACTTGGACTCAGCAACATTCTGACCTCCAGCAGTCCTCTGAGTGCTGGGGACCTGGGAAGTCCCTGCATCCACCTTCTTTGGATCAGAAATTGTGATGTGCTCACCAGATTGTGATCCTGAGGCTACTCTAAAGCTAGGTCCCACCGAGGCACATTGCTCTGTGCTGGTGAAGGGTCTGGGTGATTGCTGTGATGGGACTTCAGTGAGGGTGCCTCCAGATTCCGCTTCAGAGTTTTCTTCAGGGCTTGATTGGAGGCCCTGGGTGATGGACTCTGTCGGCTGTTTGGCAGACGTGCCTGCGAAAGTAAGGAGAGATAAGTAGTGCATGTCAGTGGCCTGTGAAACAGGACGCATCACTCACGGCATGGTTGTCTGATGGACGTTGCACTGCTGGATCTTCACTTGGTAGAGCAGCGCTGACCTCACCATCAGCACAGGGCTGGTTCCAGTCATTGACGGCCAGCTGGATGGTTCTGTTTTCGAACTCTGTCAGAACGTTGATCTCCGGCATCCCTCCACCTGCCTGGGACCTTTCCCTCCTGTTGTGAGCCAGTTTGTCCTGCATGGATAGAAATGGGGAGAGTGTATCAGGATGCCTGCTGGGCTAGATGATAAGAATGCCTCGCCTCTCTGGGTGGCGAGTGGTCCTATGGACAGGTTGAGGACAATGCAGGTGTGTGTGAAAGAGTGAATGGTGATGTTCCTTGCACTGGCAGTGAGTGAGGCCCTGTGGATCTGTGAAGGGTTTGTGAGTAAGTTGGGAGTGATGAAAAGAGTGACTTACCCTGACAGAACAGGGGGCATCATTCACCCTTTAGAGGCACTGGGTGGCTGTCCTCCTCTGCAGGGCGTTTGTGCTGACCACCGCTGCCACCACCTCCCAAGCTGGGTTGGTGACTTTGCTACAGCAGGGGGAGAGCACATCCTGGCAGGCCTCCACAGCATCCAGCAGTTGCTTGAGGGACCTGTCCTTGAAGTAGGGCGGGGGGGGGCTGCAGTCTTTTTCCTTTGCTGGCCATGTCTCACAGGCAGCGATGGTGAGCTGGGGGTGATGAGTGCTTTGCTGGCGGCTGCCTTTTAAAGGTGGCAGCCGGCCTGATGCAACAATGAGGTGATGGCGGGAGAATGAATGAGAGCCTGCCCACCATGGAAACAGCATGTTTTGCAGGCGTGAATAAATAATGAGGCAGGTTCAGGATGAAATGGTGTGTAAGCCCACCATTTTCGTCAGCAGGTAGGACTCCACATTACCCACCTGCTATCACACTTAGTGGAATTCTGGGAAAATTCCACCCCTGATATTAGATGACATCCTTCTCATGAGAGAAAACATCCATCATACTTAAGTGATTATGTTATGAAATGAGCTATTTTCAGCTTTTGGATAAATGTTTTTATCTCATTGTATACAGCTGAGTGCACTGTTAAATTGATATACAAGTTTGTGTTTGTAATACTATAATACTAAACTGGTGAAGTTGAGTGTTCAAGTTATGCATTAGTTTATTGTTTACACTTTTAGAAACAAACCTTTGAAACATGCTTTGTCTCTCATTTACTAAGAACTGAAATCTACAGTTTAAATTCTAATGCTCCCAGCCCTAAGCTGGGTTTTAACAAGGTCTCCACTGGATGAGCAGTTGGGCTTGGTTAAAGAAACAGCTGAAACTGGTTCCTCTATAACTGGGTCAGCTAGCCTTTGTCTTAGGAGTATGTAAAGCCAGCCAACTTAGTGCGACTTAACACTTGAGCGCTGGGAGTTGGGTGATTAAGGGACTTAAGGGAGGAAGGGAAAAAGGTGCTCCTTTGCTTTTAGTTTTGGCATTTGATAACACAAGAGGAGTGGCAGCCTTAAAGAGTGAGGGGAACCAGGCCCGAAACCAGAGCAGGACCTGGAGACAGCATGAGAGGAGTGGCAGCCTTGGTAAGTAGGACTTGGTGAGTATTTCTACTGCCTAATCTTTAAAGTAAAAATTGGTCTTTAGTTTAGATTACATAGTGTTTAAAGTATAAGAAGTAAAGTCGGTAGGATATATTTAGTATTTATTAAACTACAGGAAGTAAAAAGAAAGGGAGTAGTAGTAAAGGGATTATGTCATGGCTGAGCAGCTCGGCCGGGTGGAATGCTCCTTCTGTGCGATATGGGAAGTCAGGGACACTTCCAGTGTCCTGGACGACCACGTGTGCAAGAAGTATCTCCAGCCGTAGCTACTCGAAATCCGCATTTCGGAGATGGAGCAGCAGTTGTTATCACAGTGGAGCATCCACAAAGCTGAGATATTCGTGGATAGCATGAACAATGAGGTGGTCACACCGCAGGTAAAGAGTGCACCAGTGGAAAGGGAATGGGTGACCGACAGATAGAGTAAACACACCAGTCAGATACTGCAGGAGTCCCTTGGGTCCATCTCCCTCTCTAACAGTTTTTCCATTTTGGAGACTGCTGGGGGAGATGGTTTCTCAGGGGAATGCAGCAAGAGCCAAGTCCGTGGCACCATGTGTGGCTCAGCTGCATGGGGTGGGGGGAGCTGGAAGAGTAGGAGAGCAATATTGACAGGGGATTATATTGTACGGGGATCAGATAAATGTTTCTGCGGCCGCAGATGTGACATGAGGATGGTATGTTGTCTTTCTGGTGCCAGGGTCAAGGCTGTCAATGAGAGACTGCAGGACATTCTGAAGATGTAGGGTGAACAGACAGAGGTCGTGGTCCATGTAGGTACCAATGACATAGGTAAAAAAAGGGTTGAGGTCCTGAGAGCAGAACATAGGGGGCTAGGGAATAAACTAAAAAGCAGGACATCAAATGTAGTAATCTCAGAATTACCCCCAGTGCCACGTGCTAGCAAGATCAGGAGTAGGAGAATACACCAGATGAATGTATGGCTGGAGCAATGGTGTAGGAGGGAGGGATTTAGATTCCTGAGGCATTGGGACCAATTCTGGGGAAGATGGGACTTGTACAAGCTGGACGGGCTGCACACCAGCAGAACTGGAATCAATGACCTTGCAAGGATATTCACTAGAGCTGTGTGGGAGGATTTAAACTAGAGTGGCACGGGATGGGAACCTGAGCAAGGAGACACAAAAGCAGGAAACAAAGATAGAAATCAAAGACAGGATAATAGAAAGCAAGCGTGGA
This sequence comes from Carcharodon carcharias, assembly GCF_017639515.1. Classification (NCBI taxonomy): domain Eukaryota; kingdom Metazoa; phylum Chordata; class Chondrichthyes; order Lamniformes; family Lamnidae; genus Carcharodon; species Carcharodon carcharias. The sequence goes on along the minus strand of NC_054472.1, from coordinate 44,228,253 downwards.
AAGCAGAGGAAACAAGAACTAGTAGTAAATAGGGCCATAGTCCAAAAAATGTGTAAAAACGTAAAAATACAAGTCTAAAAGCCTTGTATCTGAAGGCACAGAACATTCGCAATAAGGTAGACGAATTAACAATGCAAATGGATGTAAACTGTTATGATATGTTATGTTATGGGGACATGGCTGCAGGGTGACCAAGGCTGGAACTGAATATCCAAGGGTATTCTATATTTAGGAAGGACAAGCAAAAAGGAAAAGGGGATTGGGTGGATTGTTAGTTAAGGATGGAATCAGTGCAACAGTGAGAGAGGACATTGACTCAGAAAATCTAGATGTAGAATCAGTCTGGGTAGAGCTAAGAAGCAACAAGGGGTGGAAAACATTAGTGTCTATAGGTCTTTAAACAGTAGTGATAAGGTAGGGGAAGGCATTAAACAGGAAATTAGAGATGCATGTAACAAGGGTCCTACAATAATCATGGGTGACTTTATTCTACATATACATTGGGCGAACCAAATTAGCAATAATACTGTGGCAGTTGAATTACTGCAGTGTGTATGAGATGGTTTCCTTTTTAAACCAGTAGACCAAGGAACAAACTAAGGAACAGGCTATCCCAGGTTTGGTATTGTGCAATGAGAAAGGGCTAATTAATAACCTTGCTGTGCAGAGTCCTGTAGGGAAGAGTGCCAATAACATGATAGAATTCTTCATTAGGAAGGAAAGTGAAGTCCGATCTGAAAACAGGGTCCTAAATCTAAACAAAGGAAACTACAAAGGTATGAGAGGTGAGTTGGCTACGATAGATTGGGGGACTTCATTTAAAGACATGACAATGGATAGACAATGGCTGATATTTAAGGAACAAATGTATACCTTGCAACAGTTATACATTCCTTTCTGGTGTAAAAACACAATAGGAAAAAGCAGCCTAACCATGGCTAACAAAAGAAATTGAAGATGGTATTAGATCCAAAGAGGAGTCATATAAAGTTGCTAGAAAAAATAACAAGGCTGAGGATTGGAAGCAACTTAGAATTCATCAAAGGAGGTCCAAGAGATTGATTATGAGGGGAAAAATAGTTTATGAGAGTAAACATGCAAGGACATAAAAATGGACTGTGAAAGCTTCTGTAAGTATATTTTAAAAAAATAGATTAGTGAAGACAAATGTATGTCCCTGACCGTCCGAAGCTGGAGAATTTATAATGCAGAACAAGGAAATTGCAGAGCAATTGAGCAACTACTTTAGTTCTGTCTTCTTGGAGGAAGACACAAACAACTTCCCAGAAATACTAGTGAGCAGGGGGAATTGAAGGAAATCAGTATTAATAAAAAAAAACAGTGCTGGAGAAATTAATGGGACTGAAAGCCAACAAATCCCAGGGCCTGATAATCTACACCTCAGGGTACTAAAGGAGGCGGTCATGGAAATAATGGATGCATTGGTCTTCCAAAATTCTGTAGATTCTGGAACAATCCCGGCCGATTGGAGGGTGGCAAATGTAACCCCACTATTTAAAAAAGGAGGGAGGGAGGAAACAGGCCAGTTAGCCTCACATCAGTAGTAGGGAAAATACTGGAGTCTGTTATAAAAGACGTGATAACAGGACAATTGGAACATATCAACAGGATTAGACAAAGTCAGTATGGATTTATGAAAAGGAAATCATGTTTGACAAACTTATTGGAGTTTTTTAAGGATGTAACTAGTAGAATAGATAAGAGGGAACAAGTGGATGTGGTGTACTTGGATTTTCAGAAAGCTTTTGATAAGGTCCCACATAAGAGGTTAGTGTGTAAAATTAAAGCATTTGGAATTGGGGGTAATATACTGGCATGGATTCAGAATTAGTTAACAGACAGGAAACATAGTAGGAATAAATGGGTCTTTTTCAGAGTGGCAGGCAGTGACTAATGGGTTACCGCAGGGATCAGTGCTTGGCCCCCAGCTTTTCACAATATATATCAATAGCTTGGATGAGGGATCCAATTGGAAAATTTCCAAGTTTGCTGACAACATAAAACTAGGTGGGAATGTGAGTGGTGAGGAGGAAATAAAGAGGCTTCAAGGCGATTTAGGCAAGTTGAGTGAGTGAGCAAATACATGGTAGTTGCAGTATCACATGGATAAGTGAAGATTATCTGCTTCAGTAAACAAAACAGAATGGCAGAGTATTATTTCACTGGTGATAGATTGGAAAATGTTGATGTACAAAGAGACCTGGATGGCCTTGTACACTGATCACTGAAAGCAAGCATGCAGGTGCAGCGAGCAGTTAGGAAGGCAAATGGTGTGATGGCTTTCATTGTGAGAGGATTTGAGTACAGGGGCAAGGATGTCTTGCTGCAGCTGTACAGAGCCTTGGTAAGATCATACCTAGTGTATTGAGTACAGTTTTGGTCTCCTTACCTAAGAAAGGACATACTTGCCATAATGGGAGTGCAGCAAAGGTTCATCAGGCTGATTCCTGGGATGGCAGGTTTGTTGTATGAGGAGAGATTGGGTTGCTTAGGCCTGTATTCGCTGGAGTTTAGAAGAATAGGAGGGGATCTTATTGAAACATATAAAATTCTGACAGGGCTGGAACGACTGGATGCAGGGATGATGTTTCCTCTGGCTGGCGGTCTAGAACAAGGGTCACAGTCTGTGGATATGGGGTAGGCCATTTAGGACTGAGAAGAAAATTCTTCACTCTAAGGGTAGTGAACCTGTGGAAATCTTTATCCCGGGGCCAAGTCACTAAATATACTTAAGAAGGAGATAGATAGATTTCTAGATTCTAAAGGCATCATGGGGCATGGAGAGAGCGTGGGCATATGGTGTTGAAATAGAGGATCAGCCATGATCATATTGAGTGGCAGAGCAGGCTCGCAGGGCCGAATGACCAACTCCTGCTCATACTTTTTAGATTTCTAAGGGAAGAGATGTAGTGTATTGAAAATTGCATTGTACATTTTGTTCACTTAAAGCTACTATACACATATACCAGTAGAGGGAGTCAAGAGTGCAATAAAGGGATTCCATTGTTTTAACAGAATGTGCAGTTCTGACTCTGAATGCTTCTTACTGAATCTCACAGTTCTTCCCAAGATCTTCATAACCATCTTCTCAAAAGCATTTAGGGATGGGCAAAAAATTCTGGCCTAGACAGTGACACTCACATCCCATCAATAAATTTTAAAAATGTGGGCCAATTTCAAATTTTGTTTGATAACATTTGTTGAGATTTTTACAACATTAAAGGTGTTCTGTTAATATAAATTGTTTATTCCCCACTATTTCCCATATGCTCTTTTTGTCTTCTGTCATGAAGACAAATACAAAATATTTGTAAAACATCATTGCTATATTCTATTCCATATCTCCTCATATCTCTGCCTCTAAGGCATCTATGTTCACTTTCACAAATCCATTCTTTCATACAGATCGAGTTCTTACAATACATTTTATATTTCTTGGTTGCTTATACTCATTCTATTTTCTACCATATTATCAATTTCTTGATCATCCTATGCTAATTTCTAAAATCCTGTCAGTTCTCAGGGTTCTTTTTGGGAGCATCACAAACCTCTTCTTTCAATCTAATACTATACTTAACATTTTTTTACTAAACCACAGTTGAACCACATTTTCCATGAAGATTTTTATCCCTGAAGTCAATATATGTTGAGAATTATGAAGTAATACTTCTATGCTCACTATTGCTTGTCTCCTGTCATATCCTTTATTCTAATTTCCCAAGATATAGCTTAGCCAAGTCACTCCTCATACAAATTGGATTTGTTTAAATTTAATAGCTGAGTTTCAGGCTTGATAACATAACTCAATATGGAATACTTCCACATATAATTTATCTTCCCCAGAGGATCTTTTACAATAAGGTTTTCCTCGATGCTAGTTGAGAAATCTGCTGGTGGGTTCTCCATCACTGTACCGAAAGCCTAAATTAATATACGCTTTGAGATTCCTATAGCTCCACACACTATAAGATTGGCCTTATCCGCAATCTCAAAATAGGGTCCAAGCCATTTGATCTCTGTGCAAGCTTGACACCAAAATTGGGCATATCAAGCTAGCCTATGGGATAACAGCTAACCCGATCAGATCATTGCTCACTGTGTATCGTGCATATTTATGAACAGGCCTAAGGCTGCCACTTTGGGAGCTGAAAAGTGCCCAGTGTACCTCAAATCAGGGGGAGGCATTTGCATAGTGGTATTGTCACTGGACTAAGATTCTAGCGACTCAGGGTAATGCCCTGGGAACCTGGGTTTGAATCCCACCATAGCAGATGCTGAAATTTGAATTCGATAAAAATCTGGAATTAAAAGCCTGATAATGACCATGAAACCTTTGCTGAATATTGTAAAAACCCACCTGGTTGACTGATGTCCTTTAGGGAAGGAAATCTGCTGTTCTTACCTGGTCTGGCCTATATGTGACTCCAGACACACAACAAGGTGGTTGACTCTTAAATGCCCTCTGAACAAGGGCAATTAGGGATGGGCAATAAATTCTGGCTTGGCCAGTAATGCCTACATCCTGTGAATGAATAATTTTTTTAAAATTATCCTGGAAGGGTAAGGTATGCCAAAAATCTGACCAACAGGGGAAGTTAGCCATTTTACTTGCTACTGCTCAGTAGCATCAGGAGTGTTATTTACCACTAACACAATGCTGCTGTCATGCCAAAAAGGTGTTCTGCCTACCACACAAATGAGTAATGAGATATATGAATTTCAGTGCCAGTGTATTGCCAGGTACATAGGCTGTAAGTCCCAATGACTGGCGGATGGTATCAAACAGCATGTCCCTTCAACTGTTCGCAATAGGCAGAGTACTGATCATACTCAACTAGGCTGTTTGCAAAACTCAAAATATAATCTCTCACATTAGATGTGATTCCATGACTGGGCAGCACTTGCTGAACAATCCTCTGTGTGCTAAGAATTACACTAACAACCAATGTAGCATTATCAGTTGGGCTTTCAGTGTGGCTCACTTACTTTTGATAGAAGCTATATATACTCATATGCAGGGACTTGCCCTCTGCAGCTAAAAGAAACATGTCTAGGCATTGTGCTTTTTTCGAATTAAACGAAAGCATATAATAATTCACTAATGCATTTTCCATGGCAATGCCTCCACCAATCAGTTGACTTGCCAACCAGTCAACAAGCTTTTTTCACGCATTATAAGTTGTTGCTCCCTTTGAAATTTGGCATTCTTGCATCTGTCTTGATGAGTGCAAGACAAAAAATTTCAACATGTCTCTTTTTTCAGCAATACTGTAAGATTACTAATTAGCACTGACCCATTTCATATCTAGATCAGAAAAAAGTCTATTCCCAAGTTAATACTTCTATATTAAACTATTGATTGTAGAAAAATAATGTGGAATCACTAAAGGTCAGATAATCTGCTTATTATCAGATAATGTATACTGAAGAATCTGCCTCCAACTTTTTTTTGTTTTTAAGCCTTTATTCATAATGCTACAATCAAAAACAGCTTCCATGTTAGTCCTGTCATCTGTCTTAGAGTTCATTCTTGGATTGCAATGTCACACTCCTGGCTCAGTACACTTTATGATTATTATGTAATTCAGAGCTGCTCATTTGAAGGTTTTATCACATCATTACCTTAGCAACAGGGAGGAATGGTCAGTTACTGTGTCATCTACATTTATGAATTCTAAATATATACTTAGCTAAGTAAATGCACAGCATAGCAACAAAAATCAGCATTGCCAAGTGCAGCTCATTAGGCTGACATTCAGTTATTCCGTCCACTTTTTTGTTTATCACACTGAACAATAAGAGCTTAGGACCGACTGTTAAATATTAGATCAATGCCCTGCATATTTCTAAAACATTCGCTGTCCTCTCAGTGGTTCTCAACTGGAGTCTGCAGACACCTTCCAGGGGGTTTGTGATGCTAATCCAAACCACAGGTAGGCAACATGGGTGACCTCCCATGGCGCTGAAGTCAAGAGTAAGTGAGTGAGCTGCAGCCAGAGACATGATCTGCTCCGTCCGTGCTCCTGCACTCTCTGTATTCCTTCTCTTCCCCTGCTCCTGCTCTGCCCTTGCTCTGTCCAGACTCCTGTTTTCTCTGGGCTCCTGATATGTCTATGTTTCTGCTCTCTCTGGGCTCTTGCTCAATCTAGGCTTCTGCCATTTCTGCGTTTTTGCTCTCTCCAAACTTCTGCTTTCTCCATGTTCTGCTTTCCACATGCTTCTGCTGTTACCATAGAGTGCTCACCATTGCTCCTGCTCTGCCCTGCTCCCGAAGTTCTTTTTCCACATTTTACTCTCCCTGGAATCCTGCTCTTCCTGGGCTTCTGTTCTCTCAATGCTCAAGCCTAGGATCAAGAGACTTTGCAGTGAGAAGGAGACATACCCATTTGTGATTTCAGATTTCCAATATCTGCAGTATTTTGCTTTTGCACACCTATCTAACTGATATTTGCAAATTATACCTGTTTTGCTAAAACTATCACTGGAACGCACTTTGCATGCAACACTTTCACGTTATAATTATGATGTAGTATTATAATGCAGCTAGGGAGGGGCTTGTGATTACTAATCCATTTGAAAAGGCATCATTTAGGAAAAAGTGTTTGAAAACCACTTCTATTTAAACTGAAATAAGAACAAAAAATGCTAGAAAAACCCAGCAGGTCTGGCTGCATCTGTGGGGAGAGAAACAGAGTTAACATTCTGAAGAAGAGTCATATGGACTCGAAACATTAACACTGTTTCTCTCTTGACAGATGCTGCCAGACTTGCTGAATTTTTCCAGCATTTTCTGTTTCCATTTCAGATTTCCAGCAACTGCAGTATTTTGCTTTTATCTATTTAAACTGAGATGTGAGCCTTATTATTTAAGATAGATTGCTATTGCTTCAACTAATATTCCACAGAAAAATTGGTGCATTTTAATAGCATTTGTGTTACTGCAGGTGTTCTGTGAAATGAGCAGAAGATGAAGTGCAGGCCCAAGTCACCATGCAATTATTGTGCATTTCAAAGCTTGCTCATTTGTAGCTATAATTACATCATTACCTTAGCAACAAGATATGGCCTTGAATTGTTTTAACTGCTCAGCAACTTGCTTGTTTTCCTTAGCTCTTCTGTCCGCCTTGTCTTTGCTCTTGCTCTCATGTCACACAAGCCCAAGTTGGTACTTTTCATTCTTGATTTTTAACATCTCATTTACCATTACCTTATGTAAAGTATGCCATCAATTCCAGAGATAATATAACATATGAGAAATAAAAGATATTTTCAAATACTTTAGGTAAGAATTTGATGAATGCATTTGTAATGTTTTGCACATGGCAAAGTCTTCATTGCAATTATTGAGCCAGTGCCCACTTTATTGCCAGTCTTGGGACCAATGACAACCCTAATGTTATATCAATGTTATTGTTAGTGTCAATGCTCATCCCATGTCATGGTTAATGTCAGTATCAATGTCAGTACTAGTGCCAGTGCTATTCCGCGTGCCAGTTGTATTGCCTTCACAAATGTGTCAGTGTCAATTCTGATTCAGTAAACATTACCAGTGACAGAATTAGTTGCAAGTATCATTACTGGTACTAGTGCCATTGTTAGTACTTGTGACATAGTCAGTGCCAATGTCAGCATTAGTGCAAGTGCTCATATCAATCAAAAAATTGGAAGTGTTAGCATTCCTGTCAATGCCAATGGCAATAAGTGCCAGTTTTAGTTCCAGTGCCAGCCAGTGCCAATGCCAACATCTGTGCCAGTGCTAATGACAATGACAACGTCAACCCTGTGGAATACTTTTACATATTTTTTACTCAGCATGACCAGCAAGCATGGTCAAGTAAAGAATAGGATTGAATAGAATGAAAGGAATGCTGGGTGGAATTTGATGCCCTCCTCTGTGGCGAGATTGGTGGCTTGGGCATTTAATTGGGCAAGAAGGTGAGGATCCCACGATCTTCCCACGTCCACCCCAAATAAGCCCATGGCCAGAAGGTTCATGTACACTCTTCCCACCCCGCTGCCAACTGAGGCCCTGAAGTGGGCAGTTAATGGGGTTAGGATTCAAAGGCACTCAGTGCCTTTCAAGGGATCCAGAATCAAGGCAGTGGGAAGGAGGTGAGGAGGGGAGGGAGGGGGGTGGGGGTGCTGAGAGCCCCGCTGATGACCCCTACCTCCTACCTCCTCCCCTGCAACTCCCACAGGGACTCCCTTCCCACGACACTTCACCTGTGGCCTGGACCAATGATGATGCTGGGCCCTGGCTGGGCGTTTTACCAGCAGCAACCACCTTTTCCCTCATGGTGCTGGTAGTACAACAGGCTACAGGATGAGTTTTCATCGCCTATGAGCAGATGTTGCATGATTTGAGGATTCCTCTGAAGGCCCTGGAGGATAGATGAAAATTTCGTAATGATACTTAGAAGATATTAAGTAGAAAGCATTCAACCATGGCTGATGTGCTAAAGTAAACTGAAGGTGCCTGTCATTAAGGAAAATTAGAATTAAATCAATCAGCTTATTCTGCTGAACATCAGTCTTACTATCAACAATGCTCAGAGTGCCTCGTCCTCTGCCAATGTCATTTCCCTGAACTCTGGTGGTCTCCTGCTGCTCCTGGCTCTCCCCCTCATATTCTTAGTTTTCTTCTCCTGCAAAAATGATAGAACCAGTATTAAGAGTGACAAATGAGTATGTAGTGCACATTGTGAAAATGAATTTCAGGCAGATGTCAAAGGGATGACAATGTCATGTGTTTGCAGAGAAGGAGTTTGCTGAGAGGCTGTGCAGGTTGAACACCTCAGAGGAGATGAGATGACAGCAGTGTTGTAGGCAGGAATGAAAGGGAGAAGTGGAAGATGAGTTTCTGTAAGGAGTGAGAATGAGAGGTGCTATGGTGTACCATTATGATTGCTGGTGACGAAAGTGTCAGGAGGGTGTTGGTTGCAGAATTGTATGTCTTAAAAAAGTCTTCTGTAGATTAACCGTAAGTCTTCATTAACTACTAGAACTATTTACATGTACGTTAAAGGGTACAAGCTAACAACTGTTTCCATGCTTAGGTTTTTACACGTTTCTGCTCCACACCATACTGACCCTGGGTCTGAGTCATGTGCCTTCTTATATCACAGTGTGGGCGGTACTGTACAGTAAAATCCGACCATTCGTGGGGAGTTCCATTCCCACAAAATCTCACAAAGCGTGAAATCACAAATGGCAAACATACTTTACAATGGGAATGAATTAGATAAGTTCCAGCCATCCCCAAAAGTTAAATTTTTAAAGGAAAAGAGGCAATAGAGACTATGGGCTGAATTTTCCCCCCATCAGGGGGGAGGTTGATGGGCGGACACACTTCCAATCGGCACCCCCGATTGGCGGCGTGGCACCATTTTACATGGGCGGCGGGAGAGCATGAAAGCGCACTCATCTCCCTGAGGCTAAGTGCTGCCTCAGGGAAATCAACTCTAAATGTGAAAAAGCTCAAAATAGAAAAATAAAATTTCTCTAACATGTCCCCTCATGTGAGAATTTCACATGAATTGGGACATGTTCATAATTTCCAGAAAAACTTAATTAAAATTTTTAAAACTCTATATGAAACCCCATCCTGCCCATGGATGAGGTTTCATGTTTTTTCTAGTTCCCGCTGGGGCTCCTGGCCTGCCTGCCAACCTTAAGGATGGACGGGCAGGTCCACTAATTACTTTAATTGCTCTGTCAATGGCTTCAATTGGCCATTGACAGGTCGGCGGGTGCACACCTGATTTTGCTGCGCCCCCGCCTTCCTGAGAATTTAGATGGGGCATGGTGACGCCAAGAGTTCCACCCGATGTCACAGCGCGTCATTTTGTGCATCGGCAAGTGGGCCCCGCCCCCCACTTGCCGATGGTAAAATCCAGCCCCATGTTTTTGAGTAAATTCAAGATTATTTTAGTACAGAAATTGTTTGCAAACACAAGGAAACAGGAACAATGTAAAGTTTGTCAATTACAGAACAGTACAATTTACAAATTACAGTACAATACTGTACTTGAGAGTGGAAGTTGTCATGAAGCTATTAATGTATATAATATTATAGGACAATATTTTTCTTTTAAAATAGAGGTTTAGTCTGTGGGTGTGTCTTAATTGGATTAAAGCCAGCTAGTCTGGGTGCTTTGATGTGTGCTAGTTTTCATATGGAAGAGAGATAGAGTGCATTTGCATTTTTTGAATAGAGCATTCAAGAAGTGGGGTGAAAACTACCACCTAGCTATCAGATACCAAGCAATATGTTTATATTACTAATAAAATTGGTACTATGAAAGGGATTTTATTGTTGAAAGGTGGAGTTCAAAGAGGCTAGTGATACAATGAGAATTTACATTCAGTGAGCTGTGCTAGGTATAACTTCAGTAGTTTTGTATGTGTAGGGCAGAGGCAATGTGAGATCAAAAGCAGCTGTAAGCCTCCAATTGTCTCCACAGGAACCAAAGTGAAAAGAATCTTATTTTGACTTTGTAGGGTGAAAATGCTTTGCCTCGTGTCTCGTTAAGTCTATGAACTGCTGTTGCCTTAATGGAGATTAGTTTGGGAATTTGTTAAAAGTTATGATTGTAGTAATTTGTAGTCATGTGTATATATTTAACTTGTGTAAATTAGTAAAATGTTTAATTTAGCTTAATATAAAGCCTCTTGAGAACTGGTGGTATGATTCCTGAATTTAGAGCTGCATCTCAAACATAACACTTAAACTTATAGGTTATGACAGCTGTTTAAAGTTTCCCTTTGGGATTTTTAAAAATAACTCCGCTTTACCAACTGCCCGGTCATAACAGAGGTAGCTGGAGCAGGTGACGTGGCTGATGCAGGCATTGATGTGGATGAAAAGAACAATGTTATTGTTGACTGCTTCACCTTTTATTTTTCAATTTGGTAACCGTTCTTGTTCAGGAGCAAAAGCTGTGTCAATCACTCTATAAAAGGCTTATTTCCATGCTTGTCTCCTTGGCGGTTGACTGTTTTTTCAAATCTTCAGCTGCTTTATGAGATCTTCCATCATCTTGCTTGTGAATTGAGACTTCTTAGTCTCTTCTTCCTGCTTCTGCTCCTGCTCCTGTTTAGGCTCATTTAATCTCATCAGTTCAACCAATTCTTCCACAGAGAGTTCATCTTGATGAGATTGACGCAACTCATCCACTTCAGCTGTGGTCTTCAAATCCCTCCCCTCCAACTTCTTTAACCAAGTCAACAATCCTGACCTCTTTAGCATTCACATTGGGGAACTCTGTAAAATCATTCACAGCCTCAGGCCAAATGTTTTTCCAGCAGGCATTTATGGTTGAAGCTCTAACTTCATCCCATGAATCCTTAATTATGCCTCCTGCTAATGAGGACGTTGAATCCCTTCCAGCAATCATGGACTGTGGTTGAAGGGTCTGCTCCCAGAAAATGAAGGATGTGGCTGAAACTTCATTGGGTGAGGTAAGCTTTGAATGAGACAATGATCCCCTGGTCCATTGGTTGGACAAGTGACGTAAAAACAAATTATGAACATCTGGATGGTTCTCGGCTAGAGACTGTGGATGTCTAGATGCATTATCAAGGATTAGTAGGACCTTTAAAGATAGGTTATTTTCCCTCTGATACTTGCGGACCTTTGGCAGAAGGCAATTAGTAAGCCAGTCTTCAAATACTACTGCTGTAAGCCAGGTATTGCTGTTAGCCTTCCAAAAAACTGGCAGATGAGATTTATTTTCCCCTTTGAAAGCTTGAGGGTTTGCTGACCTATAAAGCAGCATTGGTTTACATTTAAAGCCAGCCACATTGGCATAAATCAGTTTGGCATCTTCTTCCAGAACAGAATAGTTTAGTCTGTGTTGAAGACCTGCTCTGCCTGGTAGCCTCTCCTCAATGTATTCCTGCAGTACCTTTGGAAACTCTCCTGCAGCTGCATGGTCAGCTGAAGCAGCCTCCCCCACCAACTTCACATTATGCAGCCTGAAATGCTTTTTAAAGCGATCAAAGCATCCTGTGCTGGCTGAGAATCTTTTGGAAGTCAAAGGAGAGGCACCTTCTGCATCACCTTCATCATCAATGGTTACCTTCTGCATCACCTTCAATCATCATTGGCATGTCATAACATTCAAGGCTATGGGCCAAATGCTGGTAAATGGGATTAGCTAGGTAAGTCAGGTTTTTCTCATGTGTTGGTGCAAATTCGATGGGCCAAAGGGCCTCTTCTGCACTGTGATTCTGTGATTCTGTGATCACCAGTGACACCAGTGCTACCCTCTTTACTATTCTTTGTGTTGGTACAATTCAAGTGCTTTGTTTTGAATGATAGGACCATTAACTGGAGTCCTCCCTTGATGCTGGTGCTCTATCCACACGTTCAGTAATATTTCCATTTCCTCTAAGTGTGGATCTCTCCTGCTCACAGAAGTTAACTTAAAGGTACAACTACCAGAAACACTAACAGTGGCCCTTATTTTTTCTTCAGACTGCCTAATATAGCTGATTGTGGATTCATTCACAGAGTATTCCCTGGCCACCATGGTAGCATTTGCACTATTTTTCAGTCTAAGATTGTCACTTGTTCAAGTGCCATCACTTTCTTGGGACATTTCCTGCTTGACTCTGACTCACTCATTTTTAGTAAAGTGCTGTACTGTACCTGTACTGCAAAATACTGGTCAGGAGTTATTGTATCCTGTAAATCACAGCAAACCACGCACAGTTAGAGACGGCGCATGCACAGAGACAGCACATGATCAGTGCACGCTTTCTATGTGGGAAATACAACAAGCAATGTTTTTTTATGGCCTGTGAACTCAGTGTTTAATAACCTTTCTGAACCAACACGTGTTTAGGTGAGAAGTTTAACATTTTAAATCACAGATAAGTGAAGCTTTGAGGCCATGAACTGTGATTGGGTGCATAAAAATATTTGTGCGGCTAAAAAAAATTCAAGGTAGAGGAAGTTGCGAATGACATGAATTGACTGTACTCTGTCCCACATTAACCCTATATGTGCCAGACTCATACGACACCACCCCCAAGTCCTTATCTAATATATTTGGAGTTATTCTAGTTTACTTCATGTCTTAAATTATCAGTGCCATATTTTTACATTGTCATTACTACATTGTCACCATTACACTCTTAGCACTATTATTGCATTATTACTACCCAACTCCCCCTTTCAAGTCCTTGAATTTAAAGGTTCAGGCAGTCTGGAGGCCTTATAACCCTTCCATATCTCGTTCGCAGTTTTGTCAGAGGAGTGGTAGGCTCAGTCAGTGCTGTTCTTCCTATTGGTCTGGAGGTTGAGCTGGCATCTGGGTATGCTTTCATTCTTTTCTTTCATTCCTTCATGTTGAACTGCACTTGGTCAGCCTGGCTGTCACGTTGATTGGTGGTTGCTGCTACTTTAACTCTTTTCCTGAGGGATGCACGAACATTGCATGTCACTTCTTTCACTTTTTCCATTGTCATGTGGTTTATTTCAATGTCCTCTGTGGCTAAGGAAGAGCATCCCTGTGGCGAGAAGAAGGTTTAGTGGTATGCCCACCTTGGCTATTCATTGGTGAGCATGGACTGCTGCTACCAGGCGCTAGCATCTCTTTTGGCTTTGGCATGCTGGCTGGGAGCTGTAGCATATGCACAATGGTTGCAGTGTTGACCTGCTGTCTTCAGGGCTGGAGGTCTGGATCTGCTCTTCGACACTAAGCTTCTCATCCATCATGTTGTTCAGGATGGATTATAGTTCACCAATTCCATCAGTTTTGGTCATTAATTCTGCATTTAAACAACAGTCTGCGTCTTCAGCAATTCCTTCTCCGGTTCCTGGCACTTTTCATGATGTTTATCAGAGACATCTGATGCTTGAAGTTTGTCAAGTTTTAGCTGAAAGTCTAACTTTGTTGAATTTGTTTGGACAGGTTCACCAGTGAAGCATTTCCAGTCCACTTTCAAATGTTCTATTTCCTGTGAGCAATATTCCAGTGTTTCTCATCAGCTTTCGTTTTTCCTTATCAAATTCTGTTTCCGTATGTGAAAGTTAATTCTCTACACCAATCAGTTTTTCTTGAGCAAAGTATAATTCCCCGGTGCTATCTTTCAAGCGCGCATTCTGTAATTGCACTTCTGCCAAATGTTTTTGAGACACTTCATGCTCTTTGGTCAAACCTCCACCTTTGTTTGCCACTCTAAGTGTTTGATTTTCATCTATTTCTATGGGCAGAATCTTTGGCTCGGCGAGTGGGGGCGGGGCCTGCTCGCCGAGGCATAAAATGGTATGCGGTGACATTGGCGTGTGTCCCGACGTCACTGCGCGTCATTCAGATTTTCAGTTCGGTGGGCACGCACCCGAGTCGGCTGTGCGCCCGCAAAACTGTTAAAGGCCTATTATGGCCAGTTAACTATCATTTAAAACAATAAACTGAACGGCCCTGCAGGGAGATTTCTGTGCTCTTTCGCATGCACGTGTGAAAGAGTGCAGGCCCCGACTCAGGCAACCTCCCCTCCCTCCGCCACACAGGGAGCAGTCAGAGCTTCCGGGAACGCCCAGGTAAAATTGGCCCCCCACGTAAAATGGCGGCACCCATGACAGCTACCACACAACTGCCCCCTGACAGGGAGAAAATTCTCCCCTATGTGTCTTTGGAAATATAATGTTTTTCCAGGGTTCCTTCCAAATGTGCAACCATTTCCTTCAGTGCTGCAGTCTCTTTTTTGTTCATCTCGGCTTCATCGCGGAATAATGAACATTCCTGAGTCTTCCCTGCTAACTAGTTCTTCAGTTCTTTCAGAGTGGTGTAAATTCATTTTGTTTCACTTCATAATTTTCCAGAGGAACAAACTCCAACCTGAGGGATCCTTGTAGCATGTGAAAGTCTTTCAACAGATTTTCCTTTTTGTTGTAAAACTCTGTTACATGGCCTTGAGATTTCTTGTAATTTAACAGATTCTTATTGAGTTTGTTCTGCTGTTCCGCCATTCTGTCACTCAAGGTAGCCTTTATTCCAACATATTGCTGAAGAGTTATGCACAAATTTTGAATTTATCTTGAAGGACAATTAGCTGTTCTTTCAACTGTTTATTTACTTGTTCAGTTCTTGTCTTCTCACTCTGTGTTTCAGTGTATTACAACGTAGTCGTTTTGAAGTAGCTTTCAACTTGTTTTTTAACTCCATGTTTTTTCCAGGGGCAAGTATTTGTTCTTCTAAGAGTCTTCCAAGACCACAATTTCTTTGAGTGCCAATTCTGCCTCCTGTTGTGCCCGAATATACATATATGAGTTTTCCCACCTCTTGCTTCAATTTTCCAACTGTGGAATTGACGGTCATCATTTCCTCCTGGCATCTTTGTGATGTGACAGAAATTTGTTTGTTCAATCTCAAACAGTTTGATTCATTGAAGACTTTAGTTTATCGTATGTTTTAAATACTCAGTTTGAAGTCTGCATTTCAAATCTTCCAGTTCAGCTTTGATACAAATATTTTCTGATTTTACTTATGCTTTTTCTTGCTCTGCCTGCCACAGGGTTTTGTCCTTGTCATTTACTGACAGCTGTTGCTAGAGCTCTGGAAACCTGTCAGGGACTCTAAAAAATTATACCTTTGGGACTTCTTAAAGTTCCCTGCCTCTCTGGTGCCCTTGTGTGGTTTGTTCACCCTTTACCCTTTTGTCTCTTTGCTGGGTTTTATTATGTGCTTTTTTAAGCTCTGCATACTCCTCAACTTGAAGATTAAAATATTTGTCAAAGACTGTTAATAGGTCCTCAAAGCTGACTGAGGACTAAGTAATGTCATGCCTTAGGATAAGTTTTTCCCCAAGTTCACCAAACCAGTATAAAAGGGTGTCGATCTGGCCTTCTGATTTTTCACTGAGCCCTGATATACTCCAGTAATTTAAAAATTCTCTTCTCAAGGATGCAATGCTTCCCATTGGGTTTGGGCCTTGGATAAGTCCCAACTGATCTGGTAGGTTAGATTTTAGATTCATGGTCATTTATTTTTTGCAGTTACAGCTTTAAATGTTATTTCCCTTTTAAGAATGGCTATGCAGTAACCTTTTTTTTTCTCTCTGCTCTTCTTCCAGAGCTTGTTGAGTTTCACAGGCTCCTGTTGTACTGAAGGGTTTTTTTTTGCTTTTTAACTTTGCAGGAAAGCTTCAAAGCAAGAAGTAGAGCCACCTAGGGACTTTTTAAATCAGAAAATTGTGCTGGAAGGTGATTTTTTTTGCTCTGCCTTCAGTTTTTTTTAAACTTTAAATGGAGCTTTCTCTGGATTTCAAGATGGCATTGCCATTCACTCGGAGACCAAGTGATTCCCATGCCTGCCAGTTTTGGTGGGCTCTACAAAATGGCAATGGTGCTCTACTTGGGAAAGAAGTAACGGCTGCCTGCAGACTACTTTTGTTCAACAGTTTACTTTTTAGACTCTCAAGTCAGTCGAATTGGAGCTTCTGCTTGTTTTCAACTGAGCTGGACAGTCGCGATGCTCCCAATATATTTAATTAATTCTTCCTCTTTTTTGATGAGCTTGGAGACTTTGACTCAGGGATCAGGTTTTAGTGATATGTTTCTTTCAAACGGTACTGCTGACACTGAATTACTTAAGAGAGTTCTCAGCCTGGAATTTTAAAAGATTTAGCTCACCCTTGGTGGTTCTGTTGATTCTGCACTCTGAAGCTGAACTTCAATGGAGTCTGCTTCTGCAGTAAGGAATTTTAAATCTCTACCTTCGGCTTCCTAGCCTTTTTATGAAGCATTTTCTGGTGATTTTTCCTCTGCGCCCTCTGCTTCTTTAGGAGCTCCTTTTCAGGTCAGAACGCTTTGTTGAATTTTTCTTAGTTTTCCAGAATTTCAGTTTGTCTCTGGATTTTAGCAAGATTCTGGGTTGTTAATCCATTGCTGCCACCGTATTGGGAGGCTGTTGGTTACAAAATTGTAAGTCTTAAAGAAGTCTCCATAGCCTTCTGTAGATTAACTGTAAGCTTTTATTAATTACGAGAACTATTCACACATACACAGCAAAGGGTACAATCCAGGAGCTGCCTCCATTCTTAGGTCTTACATGGTTCTGCTTAACACCACACTAACCCTGGGTCTGGGTCATGTGCATTCTTACTCAGACCTACGTTCACCCTATATTTGCCAGACCCTTATACTACAGAAAGTAATCCTGGAAATGAGCAGTGGTGTAAATCGTGTAGGAGGAACAAGAGAGAGGAAAAGGAGGTGTATTGCAGAAGATAGCTAAAGAAGGACGAAACAGCTCTAAAGAAGAGTCAACACAGACTTGAAAAGTGTTGTAGAGTGGCGTGTAATTAGTAATAGAGTTGATCTGCAGACAACTTTCTAAGTGGAAATAAAATTAAGTTTATTTACAATATACTCAGCAGCAACTACACGTGTGCTTTCAACTCTAACTCTATCTCTACACTGACTAGAGGTAGCCCCCGCTACTCTCCTATTGGTTACTAGAGATGATGTGGTCTTCCCTAACAAGTATTATTCTTAAAGCTACATTACACATTGAATAAAACTGTAATTACTACATTCCTCTCCTTTTAACTTGGCTATACATATTATATTTACAAGTACATATTTTTCAAGACAACAACATATTTACACTGGGTAAGGAATTTACAAGTTCAGTCTTTCAGCTGGCTTCCTGGTGTGTGTGGAATGTCGCAGCTCCACAACTTCAGATTATTTGTCAGGAACCTCCTTTTCTGAAGTTGTCTGAACATCAGGTGCTTTGGTGGCCACCTGCAGTTCTGTTTCCTCAACTCTTACAGGAACATCAGACACGTCAGTCCTGGGTTAAGTCTCCTCAACAGGAAACGCAAACCCGGTCACCTGGCCACTGGTGGAACCATATCTTGGTGATTTGTCTCTCTCTTCCTTAAATGATCCACATGTTTATGAATGATCTGGCCTTCCACCTTCATGTGGTAAGATAGAGGCCCAGTCACCACACTTATTTCACCCAGTAAACACTTTGTTCCTTCCCTGAAGTTTTTCACATATTTTGGCTCTCCCACGGTAAATTTCCTCTCGTGACCATGCCAGTCGTGTCTTGTTTTCTGGCTTCCCTGACTCCTTTCCACTTTCCCCTCTAAATTCGGTTTTATTAATCTCAATCTCGTCCTGAGAGGGCGTTTCCACAATAACTCCACAGGTGTGACACCTGTTGTTGGATGAGAGGTAGTCCTGTAATGAAAAAGAAAGCTTGGTTGCCAAGGAATCACCAGTGAGCTTCTTCTTGCCTACCTTGAACATTTGAACTACCCTTTCGGCTAGTCCGTTGGAAAAAAGGTGGTATGGTGCAGTTTTTACGAGTGATACCATTGAGGCTGATAAAACATTGAAACTCAGCTCTCATAATGCCGTGCCATTATCAGAAATGACTACTTCTGGTAGTCCGTGAATGCAAAACTCTGATGTAGTTTCTCAGTTGTAGATTGGTGACTTCACCTCATATACATGCAACCAATTTGAATGGGCAGTGACAATGAGCAGAAACATTGTTCCCAGGAAAAGTCCAAAGTAGTCAATGTGTAACAGCACCCAGGGTCTACCTGGCCACTCCCATGGGTGTAACGGAGCTGTTGCTGCAACTTTTGCAGTTGCTGACATTGCACACAGTGCATCACTAAACTCTCTATTTTGCCATCCATCCCAGGCCAGCATAGATAGCTGCATGCTATGGTCTTCATTCAGGAAATTCCTGGGTGGGCGCTGTGTAGTTCAATTAAAAGTGGCTCCCTTCCCTTTTGGAGGAACTATCACTCATGCACCCCACAATAAGATGCCATCCTGACTGATAATTTCATGTCTTCTGTTGAAGTACAGCTTCATTTCATCACATACGGGCTCTTGTGGCCAACCATATAGCAATTTTTCTTTTACTTGAGATGGGACTGAGTCTCAACTTGTCCAGTCTCTGATCCGTCAGCATATACCAGCGAGGAATCTAAGAAATTTAACAGTAAAACAAGTTCCTCTGGAACTGGGATGTGCTCATCATTTTCTTGTAAAGGCAAACGACTAAGCGCATCGGCATTTGCGATTTGTATGTTAGGCCTATGTATGAAAGTGTACTCGTATGCTGCCACGTTTAAAGCCTATGGTTGTATTCTTGCTGAGGCTATGAGTGGTATAGCCTTTTTCTCACTAAACAAACCTAGTAGTGGTTTGTAGTCTGAAATGATTGTAAAATGGTATCCGTGTATGGCTTGGTGAAATTTCTTGACACCAAAGATGATGAACAGCCCTCCTTTTTCTATCTGTGAGTATCTCTTTTCTGCTGTGGTGAGCATCCTTGGTACGTAATCTTTTGGTCGTTCCGTGCCATCGTCCATCCGATGAGAGAGCACTGATCCCACTCTGTAGGGATATGTGTCACATGTCAGCACCAATTCTTCTGGTCATAATGCACTAATAGATTGGACAAGTGCTGTTGCATTTTTTGTTTCATTTTCTTCTTTTTTGTTTCACCTTTATGAAAACTTCTTTTTTTTTTTGTTGCCTCCCAAGATCAACACTGGTCCTTTTTGATTAGAGAATGCAGGGGGACCAGCACTGCAGACAAATTAGTTAAGAACTGCCCATTATAGTTGCTCATTCCTAGGAATGATTTGAGCTCTGTGGCAATTGGTTTCTATCTCCACATGTGGAGAAGTACTCACTCTTTCTGACACTCACTGCACCCAGCAATGATCCCAGTGACACATCGGAAAACATGGGAGCCACCTGACCTCTCCAGCACTGTATGTGTAATTTCCAATATCTGTTTAATGTTTCCTTAGTCTTTCCCCAGACCCCTTTATAAATACTTGCTAAGAAATAGGGGCAATCAAGTGGGTGGCACATTTACAGAAGCATCATTATATTGTGAAACCCTGAAACGTTAAAATTGGTGGGTTTGTCTCCCTTTAACATGCCCACACACCACCTTCCTGTCTCTGGTTTAACATCGGAACTAATGACGTTCAGTTGGCAGCAGTGTCAGTGAGGTTGGGGATGTTGAGAGGATTGTTTCTGAAGTGGAAGGACCGTCATTAAAGTTTATTTTGAAGCGAGTAGAGTGGCAGGGGAGATGGTCTCTGAGCAGGGGTGACCATCAGAGTAGATTGTCTGATCAGGGGGCTAGTGTCAGGGTGAGTGTTTCTGAAGTGGAGGGAGAGTCAGGGGAGAGTTTGTGAACTATGGTGACTGTTACAGGGGATTGCCTCTCAACTGCTTCAGTGTTATGTGAGAGTATCTGATTTGCTGGGAGGTGTCAGGAGTGAATGATGTTAAATTCTTTTCCTAGGTTCATAGAACCACGGGCCCAAATCTTCCCGTCTCTGGACTTTTTGAGACCGGATGCAGTGGGCCCCCTTGGAAGTCCTACTGAGCTGACCTCAGGAAGATTAAACTTCCGGCAGGCAATTCCCTGCTGCTAGGACCATCCATGAATGCTTCTGGCTCTTGAGTTGGACTTGGAGACTTCGTACAGTTCCAATGTATTGACCTGGATAGTTACCTAGGGAACATAGATGAAAATGTGGAGGGTAGGATTAGTAAGTTTGTGTATGACACAGAGATTAGCCGGGTGGTTAACAATAAGGTTGAGTGTCTTGGGCTACAGGAAGGTATAGACGGGATGGTCAATGGGCAGATAAGTGGCAGATGGAATTTAACCCTGAAAAGTGTGAGGTGATACACTTTGGAAGGAGTAATTTGACAAGGAAGTATTCAATGAAGGGCATGGCATGGGAAGTTCTGAGGAACAAAGGGACCTTGGCATGTGCGTCCATAGATCTCTGAAGGCGGAGGGGCATGTTAGTGGGGTGGTGAAAAAGGTATATGGGACACTTGCCTTTTTGAATTGAGACATAGATTACAAATGAAGGGAAGTCATGTTGGAGTTGCATAGAATCTTGGTGAGGCCACAGTTGGAGTAATGTGTGCAGTTCTGGTCACCACATTATAGAAAGGATGTGGTTGCACTGGAGGGGGTGCAGAGGAGATTCACCAGGATGTTGCCTGGGATGAAACATTTAAGTTATGATGAGAGGTTGGATAGACTTGGGTTGTTTTCGTTGGAGCAGAGAAGACTGAGGGGTGACCTGATGGAGGTGTACAAGATTATGAGGGGCATGGACAGGGTGGATAGGGAGCAGCTGTTCCCCTTAGTTGAAGGGTCAGTCACAAGGGGGCATAAGTTCAAGGTGAAGGGCAGGAGGTTTAGGGGGGATGTGAGGAAAAACTTTTTTATCCAGAGGGTGGTGACGGTCTGGAATGCGCTGCTTGGGAGAGTAGTGGAGGCAGGTTGCCTCACATCCTTTAAGATGTAGCTGGATGAGCATTTGGCACATCATAACATTCAAGGCTATGGGCCAAGTACTGGTAAATGGGATTAGGTAGGTAGGTCAGGTGTTTCTCATGTGTCGGTGCGGACTCGATGGGCTGAAGGGCCTCTTCTGCATTGTGATTCTGTGAATGTTAGACAGAAAACTCCTCGTCTAATTCCTGGGTAACTACAGAACTGACCCCCGAATCACACACACTGACCCCTGATTAACCTCCTTGAACTCCCAACCCTCCTTGACCTAACTGTTGCTCGGAATCCCCAACTGCCACCCCCCACCCCCCCCAGCTTACCTCTGAATACCCACTGAACTACTCGATTAACCCCAACCCAACCTGACTCAGCTACACTAACCTCTCAACCACACTTGGCCATTCCCAAATTGCCCATTCTGACCAGACTAGACTATCCCCCCAACCAAACCTGACTACCCCCACCACCCGGCTACCCATCAACATGACCTGATTAGGCCCCAACCTGACTATCTCTCTCCGCCTGACCTGAGTATCCCCTGATACATCTACATTTCACCCACTTCATCCACTTTCCCACCTCACCCACCTGTCACCCTACCCACCTGCCACCCTCACAGTGGCTATCCAACAGTGATTGTCGCTTCGCGGAAGATCCAGACCATTGTTTGTTACAGCACAGAGTAAGGGCGTTCTGCCTTACCTGTCCTTCCAGTGAAAGGTAGCTGGTTCCACTCCTTGGGAAATTCAGTGCTGACCAGTAATTGAACCTTGAATTTCCTCAACCACCAATACTTGCACATTTGCTTCATTCATTATTCCGGTATCTTTTATTCCCAGTAATGTATGCTTTTCTTCTCCAATTTTGTTTCAAAATACCTAAAGTAAAATAATGAATTTTCCAATGGAAATGAACAGTAGTTTTTAATAAAGTTGAGTTAATATTCTGTTCTTCGATTTAAATTTATTATGTCCCCACTCATTATAAAATTCAAAGTGTAACTCATAATGTCAAAAATCTAAACTTTCTATCTGAGTATTCTTCCAGACCCTGCAAGAAAATAAATCTTGCTGCATGAACACTTGTACTTGCTTTATTTTTATGCAATTCATGTGAAAGGTTCCACTTCTCATTCAATGTACTTACTCAGGGATTAAGTTTCCATCACACACCTGATTGGATGTAACTACAAAATTCAAGAGGCTTGACAATATCGAGGACAGTGCAGTTCATTTGGTTGGTGCTGCTGCCATTAAACATGTTATTCACCCTCCAAACCATTGGTGCATTGTAGCTGCAGTATGTACGATCTACAGTTGCATTGCAGCAAATTTCCAAGGTTACTCTGACAGCACCATTCTTTGCACGCGAGAGGTGCGATTTCTAAGTAAATTTAAGCCTCTCTTGGAATCTTGAGAGACGGCTGTGCATTCTCCATGTTTTTTCAAAAACATAGGTAAGATTGAAGGCAGCATGATTTTTCTGCCCTTTGCTGTGCTCTGTTCAGTTTTCACTTCACAATGGTGAAAGGTAAGAGTGAGGCTACTGACAGAGACAAGAAGATGGTGAGCGAGAGCCTGAAACATATGAATAAGATGGAGACTGGTGGAAGAGAAAGATAACGTGCAGGCCAGCAGCCACTGCCAGTGATATGAGAGACCTTCTTGGGTTCCTCTTGAAGTCAGCAGGGGCAGGGTTGCTCAAGGCAACTTCTTTTTGTAGCTTTTGAAGGAAATGTCACCCAAGTTCAGCTGTTGGTTTTGGTCAGGTTTTGTAGAAGTTTTTAGTCAGAGTTCTGGTTAAAAAGAGTGAGGTCAAGTTAATCCCATGAAGCTCTGATTATTTTGAAGCATGAGATTCCTCATTAGAGAAAATTGATGCATTGGGCCTGGTGTATTCAACCTTTCCTATTGTAGATGCAATTCAATGGACTTAAAAAAGCTCAGACAGCAAGGTTTTGAAGTACTAGAGGTCAAAAGCTAGTCTGTGCAATGGATTAGATGTTAGTCATTTAACTTTGGAACCTGGGCTTTAATCCAGCCAAGGTACAATGATCTTGAGGTTCCTGAAGCCTCGAACCTTGGTAGGACTAGACTCACATTCCATCATAAGGTCAGAAGTGGGGAAGTTTGCTGATGATTGCACAATGTTCAGCGCCATTCGTGACTCCTCAGGTACTGAAGCAGTCCTTCTCCAAATGCAACAAGATCTGGACAATACCCAGGTTTGGGCTGACAAGTGGAAGGTAACATTCGCGCCAGGCAATGACCACCTCTAACAAGAGAGAATCTAACCACCACACCTTGACATTCAATGGCATTACCATCACTGAATCCCTCTCTAGCAACATCCTGGGGGTTACCATTGACCAGAAACTGAACTGGACAAGCCATATAAATACTGTGGCTACAAGAGGCTAGGAATTCTGCAGCAAGTAACTCACCTCCTGACTCACCAAAGCCTGTCCATCATCTACAAAGCACAAGTCATGAGTGTCTTGGAATACTCTCACTTACCCAGATAAGTGCTGCTTCAACAACACTCAAGAAGCTCGATACCATCCAGGACAAAACACAAATATTCATTCCCTCCAACACTGTGGCAGGTGTGTGTACCATCTACCAGATGCACTGCAGAAACTCACCAAGGCTGCTTAGGCAGCAACTTCAAAACCCACGATCACTACTATCTAGAAGGACAAGGATACATGGGAACAGCACCACCTGATAGTTCCTCTCCAAGCCACACACTATCCTAACTTAGAAATATATCACCGTTCATTTATGTTGCTGAGTCAAAATCCTGGAACTCCATCTCTAACAACACCCTGGGTGTCCGTCCACCATGTGGACTGTAGCAGTTTAAGAAGGCTGCTCACCACCACCTTCTCAAGGACAAATAGGGGTGGGCAATGGGCAATAAAGGCTGGTCCAGCCGGCAACGCCCACATCCTGTAAAAATGAATTTAAAAAAAGATTGGCATTAATTGGCAGTTTAACTCTGTTTGCTAGTATGGGAAATGGCAGAGATCTTATCCAAAGGTAACTGGTAACGGTATTAAATTTTTTTTGTAAAGCCAGAATATAGTTTTTGTAAATATCACTGACCTGTTTGAGACTAGAAAAATCCACAAGAGACTGGCTTCTCTGACAGTGTAGCATTTATTCAGTATCAAATTTAAGTGTCAACCTAGATTTTGTACCCAAGTCTCTGGAGTGGCACTTGAACCCACAACCTTCTGACTCAATCGTAAGAGGGCTACCAACTAAGTTATAGCTGACACTATGCAAAGTTCCCACTCTTTTACTTTTTGGTTGGTGTTGGGTGTCCTTGTATGTGATGCAGAGGGCCAGTTCCCAAATGAACTGGCTCCACATCTATTTACTGAGACTAGCTCTCTAATCAAGCAGTACATTTATTGACCATGAGTTACATTGGCCTATGATGCTGTAGGTTTCTTAGCGGTTAATTGGGAAAATTGATATTAATGGGGAGCATAAGAGGCCTAAGAAAGGGGTCAGCAACTTCAGCGCTTCATTAACCCCAACAATTATCCCTCTGGTCCTTATATAGGCCTAGCTTTGGATGGCTGAAGAACTGGCCTGAAATAAGCAGTCACTGTTTTTCTCCTATATAATTATAATTATGTATCAAAGACCGAAATGTAATTTTAAGGATCAAAGCTTGCAATGCAGACACTCTGCCTGTTAGTACTGCTGTTCCAAGCAAAAATATATTAATAAATTATCTTATGTGAAACAAAGGAACAAAAATATTCCCCATAACTTCGGACTCCAGGGTGTTGTAACTGAGGCGATACCCCAAAGATGCACTGCGTAACCACCCCACACCCCTGGAAGTCAGGTATGGATTGCATAGCAATGGCTGGGGAGTGTAAACTTCCATTGAAAGTATGATCTAAATTGCAAACTTCGGATGGTTCCAACTGTCTTACCAGAATAGTTGCCCAGGAAAAGTTAGGAGCATTAAAACCACTTCTAACTGTTGTGTAACTATAGTGCTGATGCCCACTGAGTCTCCCCCCCACCACCCCAACCCTCCCACAGATCCGACCTCGCCACACAACACCCCAACCCACCTGACACCCCCACTAACCACCCGACACCCTCGAACACCTGAAATCCCCAATGATAACTCAACTGCCTTGAACACCTAACCCCCAACCCCCACTTACCACCCACGGCCCCCAGCCATCCAAGCTCCCTCTCACCAACTGAGCCCCCTCCAACCAACCCTTCGACCAACCAAGCCCCCCAACCAACCAACCCACACTACCTAACTGACCCCCACCCCCCACTGACCACCTGACCCCCCTGACCACCTGACCCCCACCCCCCACTGACCACCCGACCCCCACCCCCCCCACTGACCACGCCCCCATGACCAACCGAACACCTATCTGACAAACTATGTTTCAACAACCAGCCAACCACCCCTCCCACCCCCCCAATCCTATCTACTTACCTTACAAACCTACCTTCTAATGTCAGGTGTTCGGCTGGGGCTGGGTGGTTAGTGGGGGTGGTCAGGTGGGTGGGGCTGTTGGGTGGTGAGGTGGGACCTGTGGGAGGGTTGGGGGTAGTGGGGGGAGTCTCAGTGGGCATCAGCACTATAGTTACACAAGAGTTAGAACACCTTCGGTCTGTCCGCAAGCATGACCCAGACCTCCCTGTCGCTTGCCATTTCAACACTCCACCCTGCTCTCATGCCCACATGTCCGTCCTTGGCCTGCTGCATTGTTCCAGTGAAGCTCAACGCAAACTGGAGGAACAGCACCTCATCTTCCAACTAGGCACTTTACAGCCTGCTGGATTTAACATTGAGTTCAACAACTTCAGATCATGAACTCTCTCCTCCATCCCCACCCCCTTTCCGATCCCCCTTTTTCCATTAATTTATCTTTTTTAATATATTTTTCTTTTCCCACCTATTTCCATTATTTTAAGTTGTATTGCCATCTACTTTTTCGCCTGTTTTGATCCCTTCTCCTCGCCTCACTCCCAGTAGGGCTATCCGTCACTTGTCCATCCTGCTTTCCACCCTTAATATCCCCATTACCACATTCCTTAGTTAATATCACCATCGTCAACACCCCTTTGTCCTTTTGTCTATGGCATCTTTGGCAGTCTCTTCTTTGCCTCCACCTATCACTGGCCCGCTATCCAGATCTTCCTGTCCCACCCCCTTCAACCAGCTTATATTTCACCTCATTTCTATAGAACCATAGAACCATAGAAAAGTTACAGCACAGAAGGAGGCTATTCGGCCCATCTTGTCCATGCCAGCCCGAGGACACCCAGGTTCCCTTTCTAATCCCACCTTCCTGCACCCAGCCCATAGCCCTGCAGCTTACAGCACTTTAGGTGCAGATCCAGGTACTTTTTAAAAGAGTTTAAAGTTTCTGCCTCTACCACCAACTTGGGCAGCGAATTCCAGATACCCACTACTCTCTGCGTAAAAAAGTTCTTCCTCATGTTCCCCGCTACATCTGCTGCCACGTATCTTGAATCTATGTCCCCTGGTTCTAGAATTCTCCATCAAGGGAAACAATTTTATCCTGTCCATTCTATCTATTCCCCTCATAATTTTGTACACCTCAATCGAGTCACCTTTCAGCCTTCTTTGTTCCAAGGAAAATAACCCAACCTATCCAATTTCTCCTTGTAGCTACACTTTTGTAACCCTGGCAACATTCTTGGAAAGCTCCTCTGCACTCTCTCCAGAGCTATTACATCCTTCCTGTAATGTGGTGACCAGAACTGCACACAATACTTCAGTTGTGGCCTCACCAGTGTTTTATACTATTCCAACATTATATCCTTACTTTTATATTCTATACCTCTGCCAATAAAGGAGAGCATTCCATATGCCTTCTTTACAACCTTGTCTACTTGAACTGTTGCTTTCAGGGCCCTGTGTACTTGTACACCAAGATCTCTCACTTCATCAACCCCTCTTAGTATATTCCCATTTATTTTGTAATCCCTGTAACTGTTTGACCTCCCTAAATGTATGACCTCACACTTCTCTATGTTAAAATCCATCTGCCACTTTACCACCCATTCCACCAACCCATCTATATCGTTTTGGATATTATGGCTATCCTCTACACTATCCACTACTCGGCCAATCTTTGTGTCATCTGCAAATTTCCCAATCGTGCCCCCCACATTCACATCCAAGTCGTTAATATATAACATAAACAGCAAGGGTCCCAACACCGAGCCCTGTGGAACACCACTTGAGACAACTTTCCATTCGCAAGGGCATCCATCGACCATTATCTTTTGTTGCCTGTTACAAAGCCAACCTTTTAGCCAGTTTGCCACATTACCCTGAATCTCATGGGCTTTTACTTTCCTGACCAATCTGCCATGTGAGACCTTGTCAAATGCCTCGCTAAAATCCATGTACACAACATCCACTGCACTACCTTCATCAACCTTTCTTGTCACTTCCTCAAAGAATTCAATCATATTTGTGAGGCAAGACCTTCCTTTAACAAATCCATGCTGACCATCCCTGACTAGTCCATGACTTTCCACATGACAGTTAATCCTATCTCTCAGGATTGATTCTACTAATTTGCTCACCACTGATGTAAGACTAACTGGCCTATAATTGTTTGGCATTTCCTTTGATCCCTTTTTAAACAATGGAACTCCATTTGCATTTCTCCAGTCCTTTGGTACCTCCCCTGTGTCTAGTGAAGATTGGAAAATCATCCTCAGAGCATCTTCTATATCCTCCCTGACTTCCTTCAGCAGCCTCGGAAACAATCCATCTGGTCCTGGTGACTGATCAACTTTCAAGGATTTCAACCCTTCGAGTACTTCCTCTCAATTTCTGACTATCCTGTCCAATATCTCAATGTTCCTCCTGGACTACTATATCTACATCCTCCCTTTCCTTTATAAACACAAAACAAAATATTCATTCAAAACCCTTCCCACAGCCTCTGCATCTACACACAAGTTTTCATCTTCATCTCTGATAGGTCCCACTTTTTCCTTAACTAACCTTTTAGCATTAATGTATTGGTAAAACATCTTTGGGTTAGCTTTAACTTTACTTGCTAATCTTTTTTCATGTCCTCTCTTTGATTTCCTTATTGCCTTTTTTAATTCATCCCTGCACTGCCTATATTCGTCTAGGCTATCAGCAGTGCTTAGTTCTTTGTGCCTATCGTACGCTTTCTTTTTCCGTTTGATCTTCCCCTGTATTCCTTTAGACAACCAGGGAGGTCTAGATTTGACAGTACCACTCTTACTTTTGTAGGGGACATGTCTACTTTGTACAATTAGGATCTCGCTTTTTATTGCTTCCCACTGGTTTTCCACTGTTTTATCCTCCAGCAGTGCTGTCCAGTCCACCTTAGCCAAGTCCCTTCTTATTTCTGCAAAATTTGCCTTCTCCCAGTTCAAGACTTTTACTCCTGCCTTATCTCTGTCCTTTTCCATGGTAATACTAAATCTGACTGAATTGTGATCACTGTCCCCGATATGGTCGCCAACTGTCAATTCACCCACTCGCCCTTCTTCTTTCCCCAAGACTAGGTCTAGAATTGCACCTCCTCTTGTTGAGTTTGTCACTAATTGGTTGAAAAAATTTTCCTGGACACACTGCATGAATTTTTCTCCCTCAGTGCCCCTTATATTGTTTGAATCCCATTTAATATTAGGATAGTTGAAGTCTCCTACTATTATTGCCCTCTTGTTCTTACAAGCAGAAATTTGCCTATATATTTGTTCTTCTATCTCCCTTTCACTATTTGGGGGTCTGTAGTATACTCCCAGTAGTGTGACTGCCCCTTTTTTATTTCTAATTTCAATCCATAAAGCCTCATTTGTTGGCCCATTTAGTATATCATCCCTTCTCACAACTGGAATTGATTCTTTAACCATTTGTGCTACCTCCTCTCATTTTTTATCTCCTAATCTATCGTGTCTGAAGACTCTATAACCAGGAATATTTAGGTGCCAGTTTTGTCCCTCCTTTAGCCAGGTCTCCGTTATAGCAATGGCATCCTACTGCCATGTGTCTACCTGTGCCCTTATCTCATCTACCTTGTTTGTAATACTCCTTGCATTGAAGTATAAACAGTTTAACCCCGTCAATTTCCCTTGCTGGACACTTTGTAAACTTTGCTTCTCCTGTAACTCCATGTCTATCACAATGTCCCTAGTTAATGTTCTACCTCCATTTTTCTGATCTGAATCTGACCTATCTGATCCTACTCCTGGGATCCCATCCCCCTGCCACAGTAGTTAAATACTCCTCAACAGAACTAGCAAAAGCCCCTGCAAGGACACTGGTCCCAGCTCTGCCTGGGTCCAGCCCGTCCGGTTTGTACAGGTCCCACCTTCCCCAGAACTGGTCCCAGTGCCTCAAGAATCTGAACCCCTCCTGGCTACACCATCTCTCCAGCCACGTGTTCATTTGGTCTATCCTCTTATTCCTGTTCTCGCTAGCATGTGGAACTGGGAGTAATCCTGAGATTACTACATTTGAGGTCCTCAGTTTTTCCTCAGTTCTGATGAAGAGTCATAAGGACATAAGGATAGCATCAACGGAGAGGAATACAGTTAATATTTCGAGTTTGTATGACTCTTCATCAGAATTGAGGAAATATAGAAATGAGGTGAAATATAAGCTGGTTAAAGGGGGTGGGACAGGTGGGGCTGAGTTTTTCCAACTATTTTTATTTTTGTTTCAGATTTCCAGCATCTGCAATATTTTGCTGGAGACTTGCCTTCCTTACCTCCAGCTCTCGACACAAGGCCTCAGGTACCCCCTGCACTAGGCAGTTCTTATCCAGCTTGAGTCGGGTCAGGTGAGAAACAAGCAGCTGGATTTCCAGATAAGAAACTAAGAGCAGAGTGACAATCAACTATTGTGACATGCACCTTCTTGGCATTGTCCACCTCCAATAGGCACTACAGGTTTCTAAGCCGGTGTCTTTATTTGGAATTTTGGTCCACCACCGCAGTTTTCCTCATGACATTTCTGGGATTGATTTTTCTGAGTATCCAACAATTCCAATATCTTCATCATGGAACTACCACAATGTTGGAAAGCAAACTAAATGGGCTTTAAAAAATGGGTTTTTTTACTTCTAGAAATCCCTCTGACCTATGCTGTGCAGTCTGCAAATGCAAATGCGCCTTGAGTAGAACTGCCAAATATCGCCGAATTATTTGGCAGTGCTGTGTAGTTGATTCAGCCTCATTAGCAATTGGACTGAAGCTGTCCAAACCTATTTAATTTAGAATCCTTTCAGCCATCAGACAGAGAGAGGGTTTATATTTTACAAATCTGGGCAGGTTTCAAATGCAGTTCAAGGTGAAAGACTACAATAGGAAGCCATTGTGCCATCCAATCAATGTCGCATACAAAGAAATGTTTTCAAATGCACAGATCACATATTGAATTAAGACATTGAGTGCTGTAGCGCAAAATTGTTTAATGAATTGTATGTGCAGCCCATTGGCACCTGTTTCTCAGAGCATGAGATCAGCATTCTATTTTCATTTCAGGTTTTAGTGCTGAGATGGAGACAGCAGCCCCTTGTGTTAACTTATTCCACATTCACGGCATTCAAATTAATTCACAGCTCTGATTAATTCATACACAGCCCTCATATGGCGAAGTGTGGGATGAGCATTCAGCTGCTAATTATCACTGAATAGAAAGAAGCCAATATGTATTTTCAACTGAGGCCAGAACAAAGCCACATAAACAATGAAAAACTAAAGGAAAAATGAACAAATATTGCTATGGAAACCTGCAGTTTCTTCATATCGTGTTTGGGTCTGTTGTAGACTGTACTTTGATTTGGGTCTGTTGTAGACTGTACTTTGATTTGGGTCGGTTGTAGACTGTACTTTGATGAGCCATAAAAAACAGTACTATTCTTTGATAGGACGCTTACAATGTTACAACCTTTTTCTGAAGATGCTCAAGTTTGTCATTTTATTTGCAATTCAGATGATAGTTCACATGGATTAGTAAAAAGTCTACAGCAAATGTCATGGACACTGAGAAAGTACATTTTACTGCAATAGCATGAGAATGATTTTCATCTACCTGGGCAGAAAAATGAGGCCTTAATTTAATATCACATCCAAATGGGAATTTCCCCAATAGTGCAAAATTTCCTCAGTAATACACTTAGGTATCAGCCTAGATTTTGTGCTCAAGCCTCAAGGTTGGTTTTGAGTGCCCAAACTTCTGTCTGAGGTGAGTGCT
This sequence comes from Carcharodon carcharias, assembly GCF_017639515.1. Lineage (NCBI taxonomy): Eukaryota > Metazoa > Chordata > Chondrichthyes > Lamniformes > Lamnidae > Carcharodon > Carcharodon carcharias. The sequence continues at coordinate 44,196,646 of NC_054472.1, read as the reverse complement.
ACCACTGAGCCAAACTGACAATTATACTTTGGTGTAAGCAATTTGTTAAGGTGTCCTTCTCCCTGAGTGAGAATCAGGATGATATGCCAACATTTGGCACAAGTAAAAACAGGTACATTGAAATTGTGAAGCACATTTTTTTAACAATGTTAGATGTGCCCACTCTGATCTGTTGAGTCAGTTCAACCATCTCCTACATGTTTTAATATTAACTTTGAAATGTTTGTGGAGCAATGAGTAAATGTTTGATTTTTCTGTCATGACTAGTATAAAAGAGCTGAGTTAACAGCTCCTGTTCTATATGAAAGGCACGGGTGAACATGTGATAAGATTGAAGAAAGCTTTGCTTTAACTATGCAAGATTTATTTTAATGGTTCTTGTGCAGCTGATAGCAGACTGAATTAAAAAAGCCAGGACTTATTAAAACTGGCTTCTGGGAAGTTCTATTTTTAGGGGCTCCTTTGAACTGATGCTGTTAGCAAATCACCGGTTTTACATACAAGAGTCATGCTTCAGGATCTGGAAGCACAAGAAAGATCTCACACAACCCAAAAGCAGTGTTTGTTTTATTTGTTCAGGTGATGGTGTTGGGGATGGGGGTGGAGTGGTGATGGGATGGCTGGAGGGAGGTGGAATCTCCCAGTGAAGAAAGGAATGTTGTAGGAGCTGGTAAAATTAAACTATACTCCATCATCCTTGTTGCTACTTCTTGTGTTTTACACCTCGCAGATATGCAAAGATGATACACTTCAGTTTATATGTCTGAACAGGAATTTTATTCAATGCTTTAAAATGTCTGCTCTCATGCTACCAGCTGCTTCCCTACATTTAAGCTTCTCTTTTTCAGTCACCACACCCAGGCTTAACTAATCACACACAGGGAGCAGTCAACAGACACACATAATCAAGCACTGAACAATTGAACACTACATAGAGCAGCTTACATCATGGACAGCAAATACAATATGCTAAATTGACAGAAGTACATATAAATTACTGTTTCACCTAGAAAATAATGGTTGGGTCTTGGACAGAGAGGAGAGAACAGGTAAGAGTGCAAATGATACATCTTCTGTAATTACAAGGAATGGTGCTGTTGGAAGGGGACAGGTGTTGGGGATGGTAAGGAGTGGACCAGGTTGTCATGAAGGGAACAGTCCCTTCAGAATACTGAAATGTGAGGGTATGGGAAGATGTGTTTGGTGGTGCAATCACATTGGAGGTGGCAGAAATGGTGGAGGATGATCCATTGAATACAGAGGCCGGTGGATGGAAGGTCAGGGAAAGAGGAGCCAAATCATGCTTCTTGGAGGGAGGACAATGGGTGAGAGCAGAAGGTCAGGAAATTGGTCGGGCATGGATGGGGGCTCCGTCAATCATGGTAAGGGGAAGTCTCAGTTGAGAAAAAGGGAACACATACCAGGAGCACTTGTGTGGAAAGTTACATCATCAGAACAGATATGATGGAGAAGGAGAAATTAGGAGAATGGAATGGAGTCCTTACAAGCAACAAGGTGTTTGCAAGTGTAGAGGTGACTGTGGGAATCTATGGCCAGCATTTTCTGTTCAGCATGCAGGGGTGGGCCCTGCACGCCGATGCGTAAAATGATACGCGGTGATGTCCGGCATATGTCCCGGTGTCACCACATGTCATTCTGATCTTTAGTTTGGCGGGCGCGCACCAGAGTTGGCTGCGTGTCCGCCGAACTGTCAAAGACCTTTTAAGGCCATTAATACAGCAATTAACCAAATTAAAAGGGCTGCCTGTCCAACCTTGAGGTTGCTGGGCAGGTGAAGAGCCCAAGTGGCCTTCGCATTTTTCATGAAACCTCATCCACAGGCAAGATGAGGTTTCATGAAGGGCTTAGTAGTTAAATAAATATTTTTCCACACTTCATAAACATGTCCCAGATCATGTGACACTGTCACTTGAGGGGACATGTCTAAATAATGTTCAGAAGTCTTTATTGAAAACTTTCATTCTGAACTTCATCTCCCTGAGGCAGCTCCATGCCCCGAAACACCCTCCTCCCCCTGCCCAACAGGTACCGCTGAGTGCTACCGGGCATGTGTCACACTTGGCGGGCCTTAATTGGCCCGCCCGTGTAAAATGGCAGCGAGCAGCCAATCACGGGTGGCAATTGGCTCTGCACTCACCCGTGCCTGCTCCCGACTGGCCCGTTTGACAGGAAGAAAGTTCTCCCCCATGGGTTTATGATGCTAATTTGCTGATAGCCTGTTGCCAGAAATAGAAACACAGAAGTTGAGGAAAGGGGAGTAACAAATATGGACCATGTGAATGTTGGAGAAGGGTGAAAATTGGAAGCCAAGTTGAAGTTCTCCAGTTCAAGGGGAGATCAGTTACCAATATAATCATCAGTGTAGTAGAAAAAGCCAAGAGGTAGAGTGTCCAAATAGGACTGGAACAGCTAGTGTCCCACATATTCCACAAAAAGACTTGGACCCATGTGGGTATCCATAGCAACACCCTTTATTTGGAGGAAGTGTTAAAGGTGAATTTGTTCAATGGGAGAACAAGTTCAGCCAAATGGAAGAGGGTGGTGATGGATGTTGTGTTCTTCTATTTGTTGCAAATGTATGAATAATGAGGATAAGTAAAATAATAACGTGGCTTCTATATTTGAAGATAAGACTATCTACATACAACATTAACTGGGAAGCTATGTAGATATCGCTGACTCTGCAAATGTTGCTCTGTTCTGTGTACAGAGTAATGGGGTTACACAACATGTCCTGTCTTGAGGTGATTAGTGATTAACAACTAATATGAACTCTTGTGGAATTGGGACATGCTCACTGTTTTCTTGCAAAGGAAGGCGACTTATGGCATTGGCATTTGCTATATGAATCCCTGGTCTGCTTACAAAGGTGTATTCATATGCAGCCAAAAGTAGGGCCCATCTTTGTATTTGTGCAGAAGCTGCAGGAGGGATAGCCTTTTCCTTGCTAAGCAGACCCCAGTGTGGTGTTTGATGCCATCATGCAATGTCGGCCATGCACGTATTGGCGAGAATATCCATAGGGGGACACATCACAGCTTAACATAAGTCCCTTTGTCGGGTCATAATGCACTAACAAATCTGAAGAGTGCAAGAGCTGTTTTATTTTCATGAAAGCTTCTTCTTGGGGTGATTCCCAAACCCAACACTGACTTTTCTTTAGCAATGAATTTAGAGGGGCTAGAACTGTTGATAAATTAGGTAGAAATCAGCCGTAATAATTTACCCCATCCCTAAAAATTATTTATATTCAGTGACGTTCTTAGGTGCAGGTGCTTTCTGGTTGCTTTAACCTTCTATTCAACAGGGTGTAACCCTTAGGCATCTACCTGTTGGCCTAAATAAATGACTTCATTTGCCTGAAAAATGTGTTTTTCCTTGTTTAGGTGCACTCCTGCTTCAGAAAATCGTTTCAGGACTTCCTCCAGATTAGCCAAGTGTTCTTTTTCTGTGAATCCAGTTATCAGTACATTGTCCAGGTAGACCACAACCTGAGGTAGTCCTTGTAGTAAGCTCTCCATCATCCTCTAAAAAAATGGCACAGGCCGAGGAAAAGCCGAAGGGCAGGCGTGCATATTGATATAACCCTTTGTGGGTATTTATGGTCATAAATCATCCAGCTCCAGTTGCTAATATGTGTGACTCATGTCAAACTTTGTATACATTGTCCCTCCTGTTAATTTGGCATAGAGGTCTTCAATCTTGGGAATAGGGTACCTGTCCAGTTTGGCTGCTTTGTTGACCGTTAGTTTATAGTCCCCACAGATCTGGATGGTCTGGTCTGGTTCAAGGACAGGGACTATGGGTGCTGCCCACTCTGAGAACTGAACCACTTTTATGACACCCGGCCTCTCTAGCCAGTTCAACTCAGCGTCAATCTTCTCTCTCAGGATGTATGGCACCAGTCTTGCTTTCAAGAAGTGAGAAGTTGCTTCTGGGTCCACGTAAATCTTAGCCTGTAGGCCTTGGAGTTTTCTCAGTTCATCCTTGGCCCATCTACAGGCCAATTTTTTTTAGCAGCTCTGGCAGTCCCTCTGCTTGCAACTGGAAGATTTTGGACCAGTTTAATTTAATTTCTTTCAACCAATCACAACCTAGAAGGCTTGGTTCTTCACCTTCTACCACCATCACTGGTAGCTGTGCCTATTGGTGTCTATAATGAATAGTTACTCTGGTGTCACCTTTTACCTGGATCTCTTGCCTGTGTATGTTTTCAACTTGGCAGATGTTTGTTCCAAGTTTATTGTTGATCACCTTTGTTTAAATATTTGAAAGTGTGTTCTCCTATTACAGTGGAAGAAGCACCCATGTCTACTTCCATTTTTAAGGATTTACCGTTGACTTGTACTGTGACAATAATTGGCTCTGTCTTCCCAACTTTCATGTTGAATAATGAAGAAACGTCAGAATTGGTTGTTTCTGGCTCTTCTACACTGTATACTTCATTAGACTTCGACTGTTGCCTGGAAGCCTGTTTAAACCTCGCTTTGCAATGTTTCAATAAGTGTCCACTTCTGTAATAAAAATAATATCTTTTTAAATATCCAATCATTAGGAGTATGATTGTTTCCATGTCGATAAAAATTAGTTTTTGACTTTACTGCTAAGCCATTTCCTCTAAATTTTCAGTTAGCGGGGGATGTATCCCTCTTTGCGGCAGAGTCCCGGCTTTTTGCGCCATTTTCGGCTGACTGTTCCTGCCCAACTAGGAGAACGGCATCATTTTGTGCCCCTTGAATTGCTTGTGAATCCCTTACAGTGCTTTCCATCGCAAGCACTATTTCTAACACTTTCTTAAAATCAAGATTCACTTCAACCAGCAATCTTCACTTAATAACATTCCCCTGCAATGCCACATACCAAACAATCCGTGAGCAAGTCATTCAGGGCTTCACCAAAATCACAATATTCCATAAGCTGTTTTAATTTCACCGCATAGGCAGCAATGGTCTCTCCCCGGGCTCTAATCTGTGAATTAAACCTGAACCTCTGCATTGTGACTGAGGGCTTGGGTTGGAAATGTCCCTTAACGAGGTCCACTAATTCACTGAAAGTCTTTAAATTTGGGGCACTGGGGGCTGTCAAGCTTCAAATAAAACTGTAAGTTTTGCCCCCACAGATACTCAGGAGAATCAACTCTCCTCTTTTCCTCCCCTGTGATTTTGTTGGCTTGAAAGAAGAATGCAAGAAGTTCTATGTATTGAGACCAGTCATCTGTGGTTGGTTCAAAGGGATTGATTATGCCAAACTATGTCATCTCAGATGAGTATATCTTCCTTTCTTTTTAATGAACTTTGATACTCACAATTGCTGGGCGAGGTACAATGTCGGACCTGATTTATCCTTGTTGCCAGTTTGTTATAAAGTTGATTTTTCATGCATCTTTTCTTGGTGGACATATTTAACTTTATTTACAAGACAGCAGCAGCAACCACATGTGTGCATCAAATTCTATAACTGAAGAAGAGCTCTCTCCAAGGTGTTCCCCACGCTGCTAACCCTTTGGTTTACACAGATCTTGTGCTCTTACAACACAGGATTACTTTTAAAGCTATACCCCAATGTTTATCAAAACTATAATTACTACACACACTGAGCCAGATTTTGCTATGGCAGGGTACCTTTGCCATTAGCTAGACTTGCCCATGCATCCTACAGCTCAAAGCTTTTGTGGCCATTAAATTACTGAATCTGCAATCTGCTAACAGTGAAGCAAAGGAAACAGGGCATCTGGCAAACAGGCCCAACTGTGTACACCTTAACAAATTAGATTGAAGAATTGAGAAATAAACTAAAGGGGGAGAAGGAAGGTGAATTAGAATGGTGAAGTCAATGTCAAATCAAGTACAGAGAGAAATAAAGAGAGGAAAAGAAAAATTGGATTAAGAGAGAGAGAGAAAAGGTTACTTATATTACTGATGATAATTCTTAACTTTCTGTAGCAAGTTTGTTTCTTACCTACTGCCTAAATACAGCAACTTCATACAATTTCAATGGTGAAGCCGACAGCAAAATGCTGTTCTTAAGAAGCTAATGGGGAACTTGCAACACAAACAGCAAATTTTAGATAATGACATTCAATTGCATATTTGATCCTTATCTGAAGCTGCTGTACCATCTAAGCATAAATAAAGGCAAACACCAAGCACCAAAATCTGGTCCTAAAGTAATGCACTGATCAGGAATTTTCTTGAAGCTGCAGCTGTTCTGCTTCCATAGCTTCAATGGAAGACAAGTGAACATCTTAAACTTGGTTTCCACACACTTCCAATGCAGTTAAAACATGAATTTATATTATATAAGATATTACTTTATAATGTCATCGGCTGGATTATACATTATATGTATTAAACTTCTTTGAAAAGAACATTTTTCCTAAGTAAATGACACGACTAAAGAAGCTACTATGTTACATTTGTGAAAGACACAAGCTACTTTTATGGAGAAACCACCTGTGGAGCTTTCAGAGAGAGGTCACATGACCCAGCTTGTGGGTGAAAGATACTGTATTTTGTATAGCCAGAGAGAGACTGCCAGAGGGGTAACAGCTTTACCCATCTCTCTTTCTTCTCAAACCTCTCTCAATTATATATTCTCTCATATATTATGAAGCAAAATATGTCCAGCCAATGTCATTATAAATTAATATTTTATATAACACATCTTCATAATACCTCCACCCCTTAGGGAATGAACCATGATTTGTAGGCATACTTCATTACGAGGTGTAAAGAGTAATAAAGTAATACGAAAAGAATAAGAAACACATGCACACCCACACTCTTTAAGCCTAACTAATACAGCTATGCTCTTTAATAGCCTTGGTACCCAGGTAATTCTGACTGGAGTTAAATTCTGGACAGTGCATCAGCTATTACATTGTCTCTCCCTGCAATGTGGGTGATCATTAAACAATAGGACTGTAATAGCAAACTCCACCAAAATAGCCTGGCACTTTGGGTTTTGAATTTTCCCACAAAGGTTAAAGGGTTGTTCTCAGCATATACTAAGTGTAGTAATTATGGTTTTATCTGATGTGTAATATACCTTTAAGAAGAATAATATAAAGGAAGGTCACATGATCTTAGTATCCAATAGGAGAGTAGCATAGACTACCTCAGTAGTTAGTAGTGTAGAGATAGAGTTTGAGGTGTAAGCACATGTTTAGTTGTTGCTGAGTACCCTTGTAAATAAGCTAAGAATTTCCACCTAAGAAGTGTCTGCTGCTCAACTCCATCAATAGTCCCAACTCGGCCACCGCTCACAACAAACTGGTGATGAAGATCCACAGGATCCAACACTAAGGTTTCCCTTATCCGTGGTGGACATATACTTCAAAGTGTATAAGGCGAATAATAATCCCAGTGTAGTGTCTCCACAGTGGAGTATTTCTTTTGGTGTTGATTTAAGGTTTACTCCACTGGCCTCTCTATGCCTGACCCATCTTCATGGAACAGGACGGCACCTACCCCAGGCCACGTGGTTTAAGGGCTTACTGAGGTTTGGGGTGGCCAGGGCCAGTTCATTGATTAAAATGGATTTCTGCCTCCCAAAAGCTGCTTGGCACTCTCCTGACTACACTGCCCTTGTTTCTTTCTGTGACAAATCTGTCAGAGGGTGGCTATAGTGCTGAAATTTGGGTGAACTTGCAGTAGAAGCCACACATCCCTAAAAAATACTTGATTTCTGGTTTAGTCATGGGGGTGGGAAAATACATTAATGTCTGAACTTCTGCTGTTCTTGGCAACACCTGACCCACTAAGTTGGCTACCCAGGCTTTTGTAAACTTGCTCTTTGCAAGATTTACCTAAAGCAGCTGACTGTAAACTTCTGAAAAGGGCTTCCAGCTTCCGAGTGGTCTTTCCAGGTGTCACTGTATTCTAGCCAGTCATCCAGGTACACAACACAGTATGGGAGCCAGGCCACTGCCTAGTTCGTTAGCCTCTGGAAAGTGGCCAGAGCATTTCTTAGTCTGAATGGTGTAACTCAGCAACGAGAAAGGCCGTCTGGGGTGACAACAGCTGATATTTCTTAGCCTGGAATGTTAAGGGAAACTGACAGTACCCCTTTAGCATATCTATTTTGGTTATAAACTTAGCACTTCCACGTCAATGCAGCCCTCCAGGTGAGGGATTGGATAGGAGACCACCCTGATCACTGTATTAACCTTTCTGTATTCAGTGCAGAGCCCGATTGAGCCATCAAGCTTAGGCACTAAGACAACTGGGGAACTCCAGCTCCCTTGACTGGGTTCAATCAGGTCATTTTCCAACATGGGGAGAGATGGTGGCGTAGTGATAATATCACTGCACTAGTAATCCAGAGGCTCAGGCCAATGCTTTGGGGACATGGGTTGCTGGAATTTGAATTCAAATAATAAATCTGGAGTTAAAAGCTAGTCTCAGTAATGGTGATCTTGAAACCATTGCCGATTGTTGTAAAAACCCATTTGTTCACTAATGCCCTTTAGGGAAGGAAACCTGCCTTCCTTACCTGGTCTACATGTGACTCCAGACCCACAGCAATGTGGCCGAATCTTAATTGCCCTCTGAAATGGCCAACAAGCCACTCAGTTGTATCAAACTGCTACAAAGTCAAAAGGAATGCTCCAGATGAATTCTGGCAACAGCTTGGGCACCAGAAACAATAACTGAAAACCCAGCCCTATCGTCCCTGCAAAGTCCTCTTTAATAAAATCCAGGGGCATGTGCAAAAATTGGGAGATCTTTCCCACAGTCTGGTCAAGCAACAGCCTGAGATAGTCATACCCATGGAATCATATCTTGCAATGTCCCAGACATCACCATCACTATTCCTGCATATGTTCTGTCTCACCAACAAGATAGATCCACCAGATAGGGTGGTACAGTGGGAGACAGTGGGGAGGGAGTTGCCCTGGGAATCTTTAACATTGACTTCGGACACCATAAAGTCTCATGGCATCAGGTAAAACATGGGGAAGGAAACGTCCCGCTGATTATCACCTGCAGGCGACCCTCCCCCCGACTCCACCACCCCACCTCAGCTGATGAACCAGTGCTCCTCCATGATGATCACCAATTGGAAGAAGCACTGAGGGTAGAAAAGGCATAGAATGTACTCTTTGTGGGGACTTCAATGCCCGTCACCAAGAGTGGCTCGGTAGCACCACTACTGTCCGAGTTGGCCAGTCCGAAAGGATATAACTGCTAGACTGGATATGCAGAAGGGGAACCAATAAGAGGGAAAAACATACTTGACCTCATCTTCACCAAGCTATTTGTTGCTGATGCATCTGTCCATGATAGTATTGGTAGAAGTGACCACCACACAGTCCTTGGGGAGGTACATGCACAATGTCTTCACATTGAGGATACCCTCCATCGTGTTGTGTGGCACTGCCACTGTGCTAAATGGGATAGATTTCGAACAGATCTAGCAGCTCAAAACTGGGCATCCATGAGGCACTGTGGGTCATCAGCAGCAGCAGGAGAATTATATACGACTACACCTGTAACATCATGGCCCAGCATATTCCCCCCTCTACTGTTACCATCAAGCCAGGGGATCAACCCTAGTTCAATGAAGAGTGCAGGAGGGCATGCCAAAAGCAGCACCAGGCATACTTAAAAATGAGATGTCACCCTGGTGAAGCTACAACACAGGGCTACTTGCATGCCAAGCAATGGAAAGTCAAAGTTCAGGGATCCCATAACCAATGGATCAGATCTAAACTTTGCTGTCCTGCCACATCCAGCCATGAATGGTGGTGGACAATTAAACAGCTAATAGCAGGAGGTTCCACAAATATCCCCATCCTCAATGATGGGGGAGCCCAGCATGTCAATGCAAAAGACAAGGCTGAAGCACTTCATCAACCATCTTCAGCTAGAGTGCCAGGTGCGTGATCCATCTCAGCTTTCTCCTGAGGTCACAAGCATCACTGATGCCAATATTCAGCAAATTTGATTCACTCCACGTGATATCAAGAAATGGCTGAAGCCACTGGATACTGCAAAGACTACTGGCCCTGACAACATTCCAGCAATCATACTGAGCTGTTCCAGTATAGCTACAACACTGGCATCCATTCAGCAATGTTGCCTAGGTATAAAAACAAAAAAACTGCGGATGCTGGAAATCCAAAACAAAAACAGTATTACCTGGAAAAACTCAGCATGTCTGGCAGCATCGGCGGAGAAGAAAAGAGTTGACGTTTCGAGTGCTCATGACCCTTCAACAGAACTAGGTGAATCCCAGGAAGGGGTGAAATATAAGCTGGTTTAAGGTGTGTGTGTGGGGGGGGTGCGGTGTGGTTTGGGTGGGGGGAGAGAAGTGGAGGTGGTTGGTGTGGTTGTAGGAACAAACAAGCAGTGATAGAAGCAGATCATCAAAAGGTGTCACAGACAACAGAACGAAAGAACACATAGGTGTTAAAGTTGGTGATATTATCTAAACGAATGTGCTAATTAAGAATGGATGGTAGGACACTCAAGGTATAGCTCTAGTGGGGGCGGGGGGAGCATAAAAGATTTAAAAATATTTAAAAATAATGGAAATAGGTGGGAAAAGAAAAATCTATATAATTTATTGGAAAAAACAAAAGGAAGGGGGAAGAAACAGAAAGGGGGTGGGGATGGAGGAGGGAGCTCAAGACCTAAAGTTGTTGAATTCAATATTCAGTCCAGAAGGCTGTAAAGTGCCTAATTGGAAGATGAGGTGTTGTTCCTCCAGTTTGCGTTGGGCTTCACTGGAACAATGCAACAAGCCAAGGACACACATGTGGGCAAGAGAGCAGGGTGGAGTGTTGAAATGGCAAGCGACAGGGAGGTTTGGGTCGTTCTTGCGGACAGACCGCAGGTGTTCTGCAAAGCAGTCGCCCAGTTTACGTTTGGTCTCTCGAATGTAGAGGAGACCACATTGGGAGCAACGAATGCAGTAGACTAAGTTGGGGGAAATGCAAGTGAAATGCTGCTTCACTTGAAAGGAGTGTTTGGGCCCTTGGACAGTGAGGAGAGAGGAAGTGAAAGGGCAGGTGTTACATCTTTTGCGTGGGCATGGGGTGGTGCCATAGGAGGGTATTGAGGAGTAGGGGGTGATGGAGGAGTGGACCAGGGTGTCCTGGAGGGAACAATCCCTACGGAATGCCGATTGGGGGGGGTGAAGGGAAGATATGTTTGGTGGTGGCATCATGCGGAGTTGGTGGAAATGGCGGAGGATGATCCTTTGAACGCGGAGGCTGGTGGGGTGATAAGTGAGGACAAGGAGGACCCTATCATGTTTCTGGGAGGGAGTAGAAGGCGTGAGGGCGGATGCACGGGAGATGGACCGGACACGGTTTAGGGCCCTGTCAACGACCGTGGGTGGAAAACCTCAGTTAAGGAAGAAGGAGGACATGTCAGAGGAACTGTTTTTGAAGGTAGCATCATCGGAACAGATGCGATGGAGGCAAAGGAACTGAGAGAATGGGATGGAGTCCTTACAGGAAGCGGGGTGTGAGGAGCTGTAGTCGAGGTAGCTGTGGGAGTCGGTAGGTTTGTAATGGATATTGGTGGACAGTCTATCACCAGAGATTGAGACAGAGAGGTCAAGGAAGGGAAGGGAAGTGTCAGAGATGGACCACGTGAAAATGATGGAGGGGTGGAGATTGGAAGCAAAATTAATAAATTTTTCCAAGTCCCGATGAGAGCATGAAGCAGCAACGAAGTAATCATCGATGTACCGGAGAAAGAGTTGTGGAAGGGGGCCGGAGTAGGACTGGAACAAGGAATGTTCCACATACCCCATAAAGAGACAGGCATAGCTGGGGCCCATGCGGGTACCCATAGCCACACCTTTTATTTGGAGGAAGTGAGAGGAGTTGAAGGAGAAATTGTTCAGTGTGAGAACAAGTTCAGCCAGATGGAGGAGAGTAGGGGTGGATGGGGATTGTTCGGGCCTCTGTTTGAGGAAGAAGCTAAGGGCCCTCAGACCATCCTGGTGGGGGATGGAGGTGTAGAGGGATTGGACGTCCATGGTGAAGAGGAAGCGGTTGGGGCCAGGGAACTGGAAATTGTTAATGTGACGTAAGGTGTCAGAGGAATCACGGATGTAGGTGGGAAGGGACTGGACAAGGGGAGAGAGAAGGGAGTCAAGATAACGAGAAATGAGTTCTGTGGGGCAGGAGCAAGCTGACATGATCGGTCTACCGGTACAGTTCTGTTTGTGGATTTTGGGTAGGAGGTAGAAGCGGGCCGTCCGAGATTGGGCGACTATCAGGTTGGAAGCTGTGGGAGGAAGATCCCCAGAGGAGATGAGGTCAGTGACAGTCCTGGAAACAATGGCTTAATGTTCAGTGGTGGGGTCATGGTCCAGGGAGAGATAGGAGGAAGTGTCTGCGAGTTGACACTCAGCCTCCGAGAGGTAGAGGTCAGTGCGCCAGACAACAACAGCACCACCCTTGTCAGCGGGTTTGATGACGATATCAGGGTTGGACCTGAGAGAATGGAGTGCAGTAAGTTCAGAGAGAGAGAGATTAGATTGGGTGAGAGGAGCAGAGAAATTGAGACGACTAATGTCGCGCCGACAGTTCTCAATGAAAAGATCAAGAGAAGGTAAGAATCCAGAGGGAGGGGTCCAGGTGGAGGGAGAATATTGGAGGTGGGTGAAAGGATCCGTTGAACGGGGAGAGGACTCCTGCCCAAAGAAGTGAGCCCGGAGACGTAAACGGCGGAAGAAGAGTTCAGCATCATGCCGAGCCCGAAATTGATTGAGATGAGGGCATAAGGGTATGAAACTAAGTCCTTTGCTGAGCACTAAACGTTCAGCATCGGAGAGGGGAAGGTCAGGGGGTATAGTGAATACACGGCTGGGGCTGGCATTGGAAGATGGGGTGGGGACGGAGGGACAGGCAGGGGTGGATGTTCCTAGATGGTTGTTGATGTCGATGAGTTGTTGGAGCTTGCGTTCCTTAGCACTTGAGAGAAAGAGAAAAAGTTTCTTGTTGAGGCGTTGGATGAGACGAAGAATAAAATGAAACTGGGGGCATGCACAGCTTTGAAAAAGGGTACGGCGGTGCTGCTGGAGGGAGAGGTCGAGTCTGTTCATATGGCAGTGCATGGCACTGAGTGTGGATCTCAGCATGTGCCTAGGTATGTCTGGTCCACAAAACACAGGACAAATACAAGCCAGTCAATTAACCCCCCATCAGTCTACTCTCCATCATCAGTAAAGTAATGGTAACTGTTGTCGAAGGTACTATCAAAGGGCATTTACTCAGTAATAACCTGCTCACTGACACTCAGTTTGGGTTCTGCCAGGACCACTCAGCTCCTTACCTTATTCTCGCCTTATTCCAAACATGGACAAAGGAGCTGAACTCAAGAGGGGAGGTGGGATTGATTGCCCTTGCCATCAAGGCAGCATTTGACTGAGTTTGGCATCAAAAAGCCCAAGCAAAACTGAAGTCAAAAGAATTGGGGGAAACTGTCCACTGGTTGGAGTTAGACCTAACAGGAAGGTGGTTGAGGTTGTTGGAGGTCAGTCATCTCAGTTCCAGGACATCAGTGCAGGAGTTCCTCAGGGTAGTGTCCTAAACCCTAGCACCTTCAGCTGCTTCACCAAAAACCTTTCCTCCATCTTAAGGTCAGAAGTGGGGATGTGCACTGATGATTGCACAATGTTAAGCACCATTCACCACTCCTCAGATACTGAAGCAGTCCATGTCCAAATGCAGCAAGATCTGAACAATATTCAGGCTTGGGGTGATAAGTGACAAGCAACATTCACACTGCACTAGTGCCTGACAATGACCATTTTCCATTACCCCCTTGACATTCAATAGCATTACCATTCCTGAATCCTCCATTATCAACATCCTGGGGGTTAATCTGTGCAGAAGCTGCACAGGACTAGCCATATAAATACTGTGGCTGCAAGAGCAAGTCAGCAGCTGGAAATTCTGCGGCGAGTAACTCACCTCCTGACTCCCCAAAGATTGTTCACCAGCTACAAGATGCAAGTCAGGAGTATGATGCAATACTCTCCACTTACCTGGATGAGCGCAGCTCCCACAACACTCAAGAAGCTCGACACCATTCAGGACAAAGTACCCGGCTTAACTGGCACCGCATCCATCACGTTCAACGTTCATTATCTTCACCACCAGCATGTATCATCTACAGGATGCGCTGCAGGAATTCACCAATTCCTTCCAAATCCACGACTTCTACCATCTAGGACAGGGGCAGCAGATGCATGGGAACACTATCACCTGCAAGTTCCCCACCAAGCCACACACCATTCTGACTTGGAACAATGTCACCGTCTCTTCAATTTCACTGGGTCAAAATCCTGGAACTCCCTCCCTAACAGCACTGTTGGTGTACCTACACCACAGTGACTGCAGCGGTTCAAGAAGTCAGCTCACCACCACCTTCTCAAGGGCAATTAGAGATGGGCAATAAACACTGGCCTAGCCAACGATGCCCACATTCAATGACCGAATACATTTTTAAAAATGTACTGGATTTTTGCTTTCAACTGGGCCAGTTTCTCGGGGCCTAGCCAGTAAGGATGCTGTTTCATGGGAGAGGTCTCTCCTACATTCATGTCATATGTAGTTATAATTGTGCACCCTGGTTTGTCCCTATGGACTCCTTTAAATGCTGTGAGCAGCTGCATCAGGTCTCCTCTCTGTTCTTACATTTAAATAGGAGAGCATGGTGTCTAATGCCTCTAATATTTTGGTGTTAGCTAACCACAGTGGGAGTTCAATTTGGGAGTTGTCTAGACCTGCCTGTCTCAACCTCAATATTTCTTTTGTTGTCCACTTTCCTTACTGCCTGTCAGACCTGTGCTTGTTTATTCTCCTCCCGGCTGTGGTACTGTTTCAGCATGTTGATGTGATACACCTGCTCTTTTTTCTGTGGTCTGGGCTATCAATTAAATAATTCACCTCACCAGTTCTCTTTACTACTTGGCCAAGCTTGGCCTAAATGGCCAAGTGGTTATGGTACTGCATGTGTAACCCCCAAGATCAAGAGTTCAAATCTCACAATGGCAAACTATGAAACAATGTAACTTCATCTGAAACAGATGGAAATGTGTTTGTAGGCTTGGCCTTAATAGCCGAGTGGTTATGGTACTGGATTTGTAACCCCCAGATCAAGAGTTCAAATCTCACAATGGCAAACTATGAAATAATGTATCTTCATCTGAAACAGATGGAAACGGGTTTGTACTCGAAAGAGTTACTACTTGGCCTAAATGGCCAAGTGGTTATGGTACTGTGTTTATAACCCCAAGATCAAGAGTTCAAATCTCACAATGGCAAACTATGAAACAATGTAACTTCATCTGAGTAGGAACAGATGGAAACATGTTTGTACTCAAAAGAGTTACTGGGCTTGTAACCCCAAGATCAAGAGTTCAAATCTCACAATGGCAAAGTATGAATCAAGAGTTCAAATCTCACAATGGCAAACTATGAAATAATGTATCTTCATCTGAAACAGATGGAAACGGGTTTGTACTCGAAAGAGTTACTACTTGGCCACTGAACTGAGCTTTCAGCAGTTGACCTTGTAAGGTTAGTAACACTAACACAAGATTCCCTGGCTGAAATATTCATGTCTTGGCATGCTTGTCTGATTGTTTTTTATGACTATCTGTAAATTTTTAAGGTGCCCCTGGGCCACATTTCAGGCTCTCACAAGCCACTTCCAAAACATAAATGTGTAATCTAACATAGAAGAATCGTTCCTTTGTTTGAGAACCTTTCCTTGACTAGTTTCAGAGGACCTCTTACCTTTTGTCCATTAACAAATTCAAAGTGACTAAACCCAGTGGTCATTGGGTGAATCCCAGGGCAAACAGGAGAAATCCCCCAGTCCTTATTCCCAGTCATGGGGGTACTCATGGCAGTATGCCCTGA
The DNA here is from genome assembly GCF_017639515.1 of Carcharodon carcharias. Classification (NCBI taxonomy): domain Eukaryota; kingdom Metazoa; phylum Chordata; class Chondrichthyes; order Lamniformes; family Lamnidae; genus Carcharodon; species Carcharodon carcharias. Next base: position 44,180,733 of record NC_054472.1, on the reverse strand, counting down.
TCATCACCTTGAGGGTCTGATGGTACCCCTCTAAAGCCTCTTGTGATTGTGGGTGGTTGGCTGAGGAATTTAGTTGCATTTTACTAAGGTTACTCATGGCTTTCTGGAAAATTTTGGACATAAAACTGGTGCCCTGATCCGACTGGATCTCAGCTAGTAATCCATATTGTGTAAAGAACTAGGTTCACTTCTCTACCACTACTTTGGCAGGAATGGTTCTCAGGGTGACACCCTCTGGAAACCGGGTAGCTACATCCACATATTGTCATCCACTACCCTTACCAGTATGGGTATATACTCTCCTCCGACACCATTCAATAAAACCTTGCCATTCAATGCACTCTCTGGTGGAAAGGTTTTCCTAGTTCTCAGCAAAAGGGTTTAGGTGGCCCCTGTATCCCTAAGTATGCCTATGGGTTCACCTGTTTAATTGAGGTGTAGGGAGTCACTTTTCCTTTGTACAAGAAGTCCCGGTAACTCTCATGGATCTTGTTAATCTCATCCACACCCACAGCAGTTTTTTTACTGGGACTTACTGCCACGGTCAGAGCCATAGCTTTGTCTGCTGTGCTCTTGGTTAGGAACCCTTCTCCTGCACTAATCTGGAGTACCCCAAAAAAATCCAATGGGTTTTTCCTGTAACTTCCAGCAATCAACAAGAAGATGTTCTATCTTGTTGCAATGTGAGCGCTTAGGCTTCTGGGCATTACTCCAACTCTCAGCATCTTTTTTGTCTCAAGGGGTGAACTGCCTTGCATTCCAACTTTCCCTTCTTGCCCCTTGCTGTTCGTCTTCCTTTCACCCACCCACCTTCTATTATTCTCAAGCTTGACGGGGAGGGGGTGGGGAGGTGGGGGGTGTGGTGACAGAAAAAAGATTTCCCTTGGGGGTAAGGGGTTATGGACAAGCTTATAATCAGCGGCCACTTTGGTTGCGTGTCTAGATTTTGAAGCCTTTGTGTTCCCCACGTGAGTCGTTATAGAGGTAGAATCACAGAATCACAGTGCAGAAGAGGCCCTGCGGCCCATCGAGTCTGCACCGACACGTGAGAAATACCTGACCGACCTATCTAATCCCATTTACCAGCACTTGGCCCATAGCCTTCAATGTTATGACGTGCCAAGTGCTCATCCAGGTACTTATTAAAGGATGTGAAACAACCCGCCTCCACCACCCTCCCAGGCAGTGCATTCCAGACCGTCACCACCCTCTGGGTAAAAAAGATTTTCCTCACATCCCCCCTAAACCTCCTGTCCCTCATCTTGAACTTATGTCCCGTCATGACAGACCATCAAATAAGGGGAACAGCTGTTCCCTTTCCACCCTGTCCATGCCCCTCATAATCTTGTACGCCTCCATCAGGTCACCCCTCAGTCTTCTCTGCTCCAACGAAAACAACCCAAATCTATCCAACTTCTCTTCATAACTTAAATGTTTCATCCCAGGCAATGTCCTGATGAATCTCCTCTGCACCCCCTCCAGTGCAATCACATCCTTCCTATAATGTGATGGCCAGAACTGCACACAGTACTCCAGCTGTGGCCTCACCAAGGTTCTATACAACTCCAACATGATCTCTCTACTTTTGTAATCTATGCCTCGATTTATAAAGGCAATTCTCCCATATGCCTTTTTCACCACCCCACTAACATGCCCCTCCGCCTTCAGAGATCTATGGACACACACGTCAAGGTCCCTTTGTTCCTCAGAACTTCCTAGTGTCATGCCGTTCATTGAATACTTCCTTGTCAAATTACTCCTTCCAAAGTGTATCACCTCACACTTTTCAGGGTTAAATTCCATCTGCCACTTATCTGCCCACTTGGCCATCCCGTCTATATTTTCCTGTAGCCGAAGACACTCAGCCTCACTCTTAACCACCCAGCTAATCTTTGTGTCATCCGCAAACTTACTAATCCTACCCCCCACATAGTCATCTATGTTGTTTATATAAATGACAAATAATAGGGGACCGAGCACAGATCCCTGTGGTATGCCACTGGACACTAGCTTCCAGTCACTAAAGCATCCTTCTGCCATCACCCTCTGTCTCCTACATCTAAGCCAATTTTGAATCCACCTTATCAAATTACCCTGTATCCCATGTGCATTTGCCTTCTTTATAAGTCTCCCATGTGGGACCTTGTCAAAGGCTTTGCTGTAATCCATATAAACCACATCAACTGCACTACCCTCATCTACACATCTGGTCACCTCCTCAAAAAATTCAATCAAATTTATTAGGCAACACCTTCTTCTGCCAAAGCCATGCTGACTGTCCCTGATCAAACCTTGCCTCTCCAAGTGGAATAGATACTCTCCTTCAGAATTTTCTCCAATAGTTTCCCTACCACTGACATGAGACTCACTGGCCTGTCGTTCCCTGGCTTATCTCTACAACCCTTCTCAAATAGCGAAACCACATTAGTTGTTCTCCATTCGTCTGGCACCACCCCCGTGGCCAGAGAGGAATTAAAAATTTGGGTCAGAGCCCCTGTGATCTCCTCCCTTGCCTCCCTCAGCAGTCTGGGACACAAATCATCTAGACCTGGAGATTTGTCCACTTTTAAGCCTGCCAACACCTCCAATACCTTATCACTCCCTATATCAATTTGCTTAAAAACCTCGCAGTCTCTCTCCCTGAGTTCGATACTGCATCCCCAATCTCTTGGGTGAAGACAGATGTGAAATATTCATTCAACACTCTTGCCATGTCCTCTGGGTCCACCCATAGATTGCCTCCTTGGCCCTTAATGGACCCTACTCTTTCCCTAGTTATCCTCTTCCCATTGTTATACTTATAGAATATCTTGGGATTTTCCCTACTTTTACCAGTCAGAGCTTTCTCATATCCCTTCTTTGCTCTCCTAATTGATTTCTTAAGCTCCACCCTGCACTTTCTGTACTCCACTACTGCCTCTGCTGATTTGCTTCCCTTGTACCTGCTAAAACTCTCTTTTCCTTCTCATTGTAACTTGAATATCTCTGGTCATCCATGGTTCTCTGGGCTTGTTACTCCTTCCTATCACCCCAGAGGGAACATGTGAGTCTGTACCCTCCCCGTTTCCTTTTTGAACACCCCCAACCTCTCCTTTGTAGATTTCCCCACAAGTAGCTGTTCCCACTCTACCTTGGCCAGATCCTGCCGTATTTTACAAAAATCCACTCTCCCCCAATCCAAAACATTTTTTTGCAACTTGTCTATTTCTTTGTCCATAACAATTTTAAACTGTACCATGTTGTGGTCGCTATCACTAAAATGCGCGCCCACCACCACCTCAGCCACCTGTCCAGCTTCATTCCCCAGAATTAGGTCCAGCACTGGGCCGTCCCTTGTTGGACCCTCTACATATTGACCTAAAAAGCTCTCCTGTACACATTTCAAGAAATCCACTCCATCCAAACCCTTAACACTGTCTATCCCAATTAATTTTGGGAAAGTTGAAATCACCTAATATAATTACCCTATTGCTATTGTTTTTATACACCTCACAAAGTGTGCACATATTTGCTCCTCAGTTTCCCGCTGACTATCTGGGGGTCTGTAATAAACACCTAACAATGTGGCTGCCCCTTTTTTATTTCTAAGTTCTACCCACAAAGCTTCATTCAATGCCCCCTACAAGATATCATCTCTCCTTGCTGCAGTAACTGACTCCTTAACTAATAATGGAACATCTCCTCCTCTTTTACCCCCTCCCCTGCCTCGCCTGAAGATTGTATATTCCGGAATTTTGAGCTGCCAATCCTGCCCCCTCCCTCAACCATGTCTCTGTGATGGCTACTATATCACAATTCCACGTGTCAATCCTCACCCTTAATTCATCCGTTTTACCTGTAATACTCCTGGCATTAAAGTAGAGGCCATCCAGCCTTGCCTTACTCCCTTGAAACTTAATGCAGCTGTACTCCCTCTGACTTGATTGTTTTACTGTATTATGATGTGTCCCTATTCTGCTAACATTCTGTGTCCCCTTCCCCTGCCGAATTAGTTTAAACTCCTCCCACAGCACTTGCCCACAAGGATGTTAGTCCCGCTCTGGTTCAGATGTAGACCGTCCCACTTGTAGGCCCCACCTTCCCCAGAAACAATCCCAGTGATCCAGGAATCTAAATCCCTCCCTCCTGCACCAACTCTTAAGCTACGTATTCATCTGTGCTATTCTCCTATTTCTAAGCTCGCTAGCACATGGCACTGGGAGTAATCCAGAGATTGCAACCCGAGAGGTCCTGCTTTTTAATCTACTGCCTAACTCCTGAATTCTTGATGCAAGACCTCATCCCTCTTTCTACCTATGTCATTGGTACCAACATGTACCATGACCTCTGCCTTTTCACCCTCCCTCTTCAGGATGCCCTGTAGCCATTTAGTGACATCCCAGACCGTGGCACCAGGGAGGCAACATACCATCCTGGATTCACGTTGACGGCCACAGTAGCACCTATCTGTTCCCCTCACTATAGAATCCCCCATTATTATTGCTCTTCCTCCCTTCCTCCCCTCCTGTACAGACAGAATGCTTGTGGTGCCAGAAGCTTGGCTCTATCTGCGCTCCCTGGAGGAACCGTCAGCCTCCAAAATGGAACACCGATTTATGAGTGGGACCCCAGGGGACTCCTGAACTACCTGCCTGTTTCTCTAGCTCTGCCTGGTGGTCACCCATTCCCTTCTTTCCTCAAGTCCCTTCATCTGCGGTGTGACTACCTCTCTGAATGTGCTATCCACGATGCTCTCAGTCTCGCGGATGCTCCACAGCGTCCCCAGCTGCTGTTCCAGCTCTGAAACCTGAGCTTCCAGGAGCTGCAGCTGGACACATTTCCTACACACATACTGGTCCCGGGCCTGGAAATGTCTTCAAATTTCCACATGGAGCACGAGGAGCACACCACGGCTTTGGGCCCTCCTGCCATAACTTATCCCTTTAAATTAAACCTTTTAAATCAATTGCTCTAGGGTCCTACTTCCCTGATCCTCGTTACTGTAGAATATACAAACTGTAAACCACAAAAGACCTTAAACAATAAGCGATTAAAGTAGCAAATACCTTACCCACTACTTACCAGTGATTCCTTTCTGTTGTAGCCTCTACTGCTACAGCCGGGCAAGACCCATGCTCTGAAGATTTAAGAAGTTGGATAGCAAGGAAAAAATGCAAAGGCACATAGTCCCCTATGCACCGAATTCCCACTGTGCACCAAATTGCCAATACCCACTCTGGCTGTGCCTCACTCAGGATGAGCTCTCTCTCCTGTTCGTGTGCAAGCAGGGAGTAAGTTTTTAAATTCTTCAAAGAGACTTACCTCTCTGAGGCTTGTGTAGGTGGCCTCTAATTTAAGTGCCAGCATCTTGCGGTTGAAGGCAACTTGCTTGACCCTATCAAATTCAATGTCAGTTTGCTTGGGCTGTTTTTTGGAGAATTTGAAATTTCTGTCTGTAAGCTTCAGGCACCAACTCATAAGCACTGAGCATAGCCTTTTTATCTATCTTATAATCTGTGCAGGTCTCCTCAGAAAGCATGGCATTAACCTCATGGGCTTCGCCTGTTAATCTGCTTTGCATTAACAGTGTCTAGCTTTCTGTTGGCCATTACATTTGTTTTGCTTTTTTCTCAAATGAAATGAAAAATGCCTCTTCATCCTTCTACTCAAGTTTTGGGATTGCTTGGAGAAATTTAAACAGCTCCATGCTTGGTCCCAAGTTGAGGGCAGGTCCCTTCCCTTGGTACCTTCCTTGGATCCAGGGAGAGTCTCCCCTCATAGTTCAAGCTGTTTTAATTGAAATTCTCTTTCTTCCCTCTGTTTCTTCCTCTCTTTTTCCTTTTCCTCTCTCTTCCCCATTTCATTTCTCTCCTCATTCTCTCTTTTCACTTTTCTTTCTTCTCTCTCACTTTCCCCAATCTGGAATTCCAGCTCTAGCTTCTTTTGTTCCATCTATTTGTTTGCTAAAGTTAGTTTGTCTGTTTATCATTCAACTCTTGTATCTGGCTTTTCTAATCCAATTTCAAGATTGCTAGCTACTAGTTTTTGAATTTCTTGGTTGGAATTTTACAGCCCCGTCATGGACCCGTAAAATGCAGCGAGCCATTTTATACTCAATTGACTACATCGGGACCATAAAATCCCGCTGGTGTACAATTCATCCGCTTGTTTCCTCACTTTCAATTGAAATTCTATCTCCGATCATTTAGCCACACATTTCAATTCATCAGTGGACAGTGCCTTTAAACTGTTCCAAATTATTTTACTCTGTTTTAGAAACACACTAGCTTCCAAAGTGGACATTTTGGTTAGTATGGGATCACTCTATTACATAAGATAAGCTAGCCAGGTTCCCTAAGTTAACAAGTAAAGAGTTAATTTTATGCCAAAACCCGCTTAGATAAAGATACAGAAATTATTAACAAAAGCTTCAAAATGTACAAATATGTCCAACTATCCATTAATGCAAAAAGCATGCACACACAACTCCCTCAAGCATACAAAAAATAAGGAAAATTCTGCAGAGTATCAGGTATTAAAAACTTGGCCAAGTAACAAGTAGTCAGTAAAAAAAAATCATGCGGCATCCAGATGCTTGTTTACAGCTGAAGGGTTCCTAGCCCACAGTAGCTGCTGGTTCTCTGGGTTTCTCACTGGAGACAGTGGTATTGAGTGGGAATTTGCGTTTAAGTACTCTTGGTTTGCAGCAATGAGGTCTCCTAGTGGGTTTTGCAAATCACAAGCAGCTCAGCTTTAACGGGAGTGGTTTCAGAAGAAAGAAAGATAGGATGAGGCTTGTTGCCCCTGTGGCAGTCTCTCTTTGACTATACAAAATCCAGTATCTTTCACCCACAAACTGGGTGACGTGACATCTCCCTGAGAATTTCATAAACTCTGTTTCCATATAAGCAGCTTGTGTTTATCACAAATGCAACATAGTAGCTGCTGTAAGCCAGTGTCTTTTGCTTAGGAAAAGTATTCTTTTCATCTTTTTTATTCATTCATAGGATGTGAGCTTCACTAGCTGGGCCAGCATTTATTGCCCATCTCTAATTGCCATTGAGGAGGCAGTGGTGAGCTGCATTCTTCAACTGCTGTAGTCCATATGGTGTAGGTACACCCATAGTGCTGTTAGGGAGGGAGTTCCAGGATTTTGACCAGTGTCAGTGAAGCAACGGTGTTATATTTCCAAGTCAGGATGTTGAGTAACATGGAGGAGAACTTGTAGGTGGTGGTGTTCCCATTTATCAGCTGCCCTTTTCCTCTAGATGGTAGTGGTCATGGTCAAAAAAAAGAAATACATCTGTATGCCCATCAGTTGATGTTATGAAGTAATATAGGCCAGCCAATGCCATTATAAATTAATATTTTATATAATATATCTTTACAACTGCAGTGAGTTTGGCAGTGATTGGTTGAACCATCACTTGCCATTTCTGTGGGTACTTCCATTTCAGTTTGCAAAGTGGAAGGATGTTTGCATCTGTACCAGTATCCAGTTTTGCATATAATTTATGCTGTCCCTGGATCTGTGGGCATATAATTTCGATGGTGGCAAATGCTTCTGTTGGTACCCATGTGCCAAAACGTTATTTGATGCTCATTGTGTTGAATGTCTGCTTACGTCATGTATTGTACGTCATGTATTACGTCATGTATCTGGTCATCCTTATCATCTGATCATATAGCTTAGTATGAGAGTTCATGGATCTTACCTTGACACTGTTTGGTATGTGCTATTGGTTGATTGGAATGCTGTAACTGTCTGGTCTCTGGTTGTGGCTTCTCACAATGTCAAACCATTTGTTCCTGTGATGTCAAACCAAAGCATTTGTTTTCTGCATTGGTGCTTCCAGTGTCCTCTGGTGCCACATGCCTTGTATATATGCTTCAAAGCTGGACAATTTCTGGGTGCATGTGTGAGGCTGCACAGCCTGCATTGCTTACTAGGTTTCCCTGTGTTGGCTATCATGCCAATGGTGGATGAATTACACATAGCATGTAGACTCTGTCTACCCAATAGTATGGCTTCAGTCTTACATCCACCATGTAATAGCGCTTTCACACTGTAATCTTTGCGTTGGTCCAAGAGTTCTTTTTGGAATGCTTCTATGGGGGGCAATGCTACCACAAGCTTGATTATTCTATTGGCTAGCTCTGACACTGTAAAGTCACAATCACGACCCTTGTCTCTGCATCTACTTATAAATTGATCAATGATCTCTGGTGGTTGTTGTCTAAAGGACATGAATTCCAAATGGTGTATTTGGAAGTTGAGCTCCACTCATAATTGATCTTCAAGTATTGGCCATACCTTGTCCAGATTTTTAAGGCAATCATCTGACAGACTTGAAGCGTTCAGTCTGTGGAAGCCTTCATTACCTTTAGCAATTTTAATCTTTATGGCTTGTTTATCCATTTCAGAAATATCAAGGTCAAAGAAAACATAGCTCTACACATTGTTGGAACAATGTAAACTCAAAGAGGAGGTCTGTTACCTTCTAATTGCTTGTTTGAAACTTTGTAACTCTTTCGAGTACAAACACGGTTCCATCTGTTTCAGATGAAGTTACATTGTTTCATAGTTTGCCATTGTGAGATTTGAACTCTTGAGCTTGGGGTTACAAACCCAGTACCATAACCACTTAGCTATTTAGGCCAAGCGAAACTTTGTAGTCATCCTGTGGCTATTTGCAGGATTATTGGGCCTATTTAGAATAGGGACAAATAGTTAGGCTTTTCACAGCCCTTCAGGATTTTATCTGGCTCCCTGAATTGAGGTACCTTAAGTGGTCACAGTCTAAGCTGATTATAGATTGTTGCCTGACTACAATGTTGGTGGGGTTGAGCTGTTTCTGCCTTCCCTGGCTTACTCGAAGATCCACTCATGAAGCTGTGATTTTCATGTGAAAATGGACTGCAGGGCTGAAAAGGTAAATTAGACAGTGAGAAAAAAACTCTTCCAACACCTTCTTCTAGCTGTTAGAATCTGTAAGGAGCTATTATTGGATGCATTCTTCTTTCCTGGCCCAGATGCCAGTGTTTAATTGGCCCCTCGATCACCTGATGGTTTACAGCAGCAATGAACTCTCCAGCCTGTGGAGTTCTGCTTAAAGGCAGTTCTCCTGGAGTCAGCTGTTTAATGCCAGTTCTTGTATCACGTTCACAGCAGATGGACTGAGACTATTTTAGTTCTCCCAAATTTGAACAACCTTACCAGTACCTGATGCCTTTTGGATGGAGTCAGGTGTGATGTCCCAGAACAAAGGCATGTTGTTTAGGATCCCTAGAGTGCTGCAAAATCACTTACACACTAAGTATTTGGCAGTTTTTTCACTTTCACACCCATTCTTCTGCTGCGTGTGAAAGGGTTGAGGCTTGTATACGTCTCAGGAAAATCTTCAAAAATCACGTTGCCATGATGTTGCGTTGTTGCTGTTGTTGCAAAGATATTAATAATTCAACAACGCTTGGTAAAACAATAATGATGAATATATACAGTTATGATATGGCAGGTGGTATTTGCCAGGCTGACCAAATCCCAAAGGGAAATTTGGTCTAGCTATCACCATAATTTTGAAATTTGTATTTATCACAAGAAGGTATGTGCACTGAAGTCAGAAGTAAAGAGTCCACTACCATCTTTGAAGATTTTAAATGTTAGATTAAAATATTTATTAACAGAAGAACAGAAAACTCAAACACAAGATTACAGTTACACAGCTAAATTTATTCTTACAACATTTCCCAAAAGATTCCTCCTAACTAGACTCCCAAATAAACACCCCTTTTCCGGCAACAGTCCAAATAGATTCTTAATCTGTAACACATCCAGTAATATTACCACAAGATGCCTACTGTTACTATAGGAAAGGTATTTCACAGCTTCTCTCTCCCTCTTGCTCGACAGTGGAGCTCCAAGACTTTTAACAAAACCTTGCTTTCTGGAACAAGCAAACACTTCTCTGAGGCGCCTAGAGGTTGCCTTCACAGGTCTGTTTTACACAGTCCACCTTTCAAGATCTCAAACAGCCACTCCCACACAGCTTTCAATCTTTTTTTCAATATATTTTCCCCCTTTAATATTCAAATCCATTCTTTTAAACTTACCTTGAAACTCAAACTCTTCCAAATATAAGATCTTTCATGTTTCTATCTTGTCTTCGCTTTTGGGTCAATAAAACATGATACCCCCACCACTTGCACTCCTGCAAGATGCAAACATTTTTCTTCTCACCTAATTAGAGAGGATTGCCGTTCCAAATACACAACCAGCTGCAAGAAACCACCCCGTCACCAAGCAGGAAAAGTGTCGTTTATCCCACCCGTTACCACACAAGCATCCAGAACAGAAAATTCTGCCCAAAGTCCCTTCATTCAATCTTCTGAATTGTAATCAAATGGATTTCAAGTAGCAAAGCAAAGCACCTCTGTAAACGTCTTGGTATTTAACTCTTGTTTCTTTGCACTTGGAATCCTTCCTCACCAGCTTGGTGGTGAATTCAAAACTAATCCATTTCTTCTGCTGGGCTATTATGGGTCTTCTTCCCTAAATTTCTCTCTCTGACTGACTCTGAGGTCCAGATTTTCCTGGATTTGGGTCAACTCCAGGGGCCATTAAAAATGGAGGATGGATCTAAATCCATGAGTCCCACCCCCATTCCCATTTCTGGCAATTTTTGCCAGCATGGAATAAGGGTGCAAGTAGCGAACCCGCACCCTGCACTCCAGCACTTACTGGCTCAGTTGTGGAGGTGAGTAGCTTAAAATATCCTCCCCGGACACTTTTAGTAGAGTTGGGCCCCTTCCATAAGTAGAAGTGGTTCACAGCCTCTCAGAGGAGGCGTGAACCATGGAAGAATCCCAGTGTGGAACCAAAAGCAAAGTTGGCTGTTCCTGGAAATTTTTCATTGACAGGCATTGAAATACATAAAACAGAGTCATGTGGTATATAAATTTCAATGCCAGTGTGATGCTAGGTATGTAGACCGTACAACCCAAAGACTGGTGGATCGTATCAAACAGCATGTCCCTTCCACTGTTCGCAGTGGGCAAGGTACAGACCATACCCAACCAGCCTGTGCTCGCAAAACTCAAAACACAGTGTCTAACATTAGATGTGATTCTGAGATTGGACAACAGCCAGGATTTTCCTGCCCCGTCATTGTGGGAGATTTGGTGGTTCAGCGAAATGTCCATTGACTTTCAGCAGGATCCTGGTGGTGGGTGGGGCCAGAAAATCCTGCCCAACAGTTGCTAGATAATCTTCAGTGTGCTAAAAATTACACCAATTTAAGGTTGTCAGTCAGGCTTGCAGTGTGCTGTATTTGCTTTCACTGGAAGCTACATATATTAATACACAGGGCCCTATTTTTTGCAGACAGAAAGAACATATACACATTTTGCACCTGTTTCAGCTAAACAACATAAGTGACAGCCATTGTCTGGTCCATTCCTCAAGGCAATACCTTCACCAATCAGAGTCAAGCTGCCTGGTTTAAATTTCAAACAATGCTTGGTAGGTAACTGTCATTCACCACCAGCTGATGCATTCTCCAAGGCAACACCTCTACCAATCTGTGTCCACTTGCCTCAATCAGCACTCTCTTCTCATACAGTATGAAACTGCTTCCCCTGGTATTCTTGCGATTGTCCTGATGAATGCAAGATGAAAACTTTTGATGAAAAAGTCTCTTTTTTCAAGCAATACTCAGGTTCTGTACTATCAACCAACAAAAAAAAGTTTTTTTTTCAGTTTCAATAGTTACATGCTAATTCAAGTCTTTTTATCGCAATCATTGTGATCTATAGCGTAATAATCTGAAATGATTAAAATGCCCAGAGGCCTCTTAAAATGAAAAAAACTTTCAGCAGCTGTCAGTTGGAGAGAAAAAAACAGCCCACATGCTCCTGGACTACTTTGATTGACAAGTCAACTGTTGTAGCTTAAAAACAAAATTTAACCATCTGGTTTCTTTTCTTTTGTTCGTAAATTCACTGTTCATGAGTTGGAATGGTTTGTTATGGCAGCTGTGATCATTATGAATGCTTAGCTGTGTTTCAAAAGGTCCAGAATTACTTATCTCAGCAGAGGGGTGTGTGAATACTTTGATTGACAGTTTTAAGAGGTTATTAAAGGATTCACTGTCTTTGTTGTGATTAGTAAAAAATCAAACATCTTTTTCACAAGATTTGTAATGTCTTTTTTTGAAGGAGACTTTTTTTTAGTATGGCATATTTGAATGAGATTAGATTGATAGAAGGTTATTTGTTCTAAATGTACATTTCAAAAACATCCTGTGGTCTACCCATAGTGGATATTGGGTGAATGGCTATAGAGCACACATGGAGGAGGCCTGGGGGATATGAGGGGTCATGGAGTAGGCATACGAGGTGGGTGGAGTGATGAGGAGAGATGAGGAGTGAGGGTTTGAGGCTTGACATTCATCATTGCAACTGAGCCAAAGTCCCAATGAACCAGAGATGAGCCTTCTAGCTTGCCGGCCTGGCTCTTATCATGGCTCTTATCTTGTTGGTGTTCTTCTGCAGTCTGCCCAGGTGTCTTCTGGATCTTGCGATAATAAAGGATTTCAGTTTCAGAAGCCAGTTTTGGTCACATGGCCAACAGCCATCGTCCACCCAGAATGGCTTAAAGCTAAAAGGCCATTGATGTACAATTGAAGATAGGTGGTGTTTTTCACATTTAATTTGTGTTTTGAGTAAGCTTCAAACAATGACAGGTGTGAATTCCACAGAAAACATCTGTCTTGGTTTGTCCATTCCAAGGGGAGGGCCCGACCCATGATCATTCAATTTAGAACTTTCCAGATGCTTGACAATATGTGTTGGTCACCTGACCCCATGGCAGCTATCTTAACATTTCATCAGTGTACATTTTAAACAGATAGAAGACAGCTCCAGAAGCTTGCATACCAGCTCAGTCCATGTGTAAATTTATGAATATAACATGCCTTTACAGGGCATGGAACACACAGGTAGAAACCATTTGGTCACTGCTACTTATATTGGTACTGGCATCTTCTCAGGCAAGCCCATTGGACCTCCATCCTGCCCAGTACCCAGTCTACCTCAGATTACCATGGAAGGGTAAGGTGTCTCACAATTTTAGCAAAGGTGAAGCTAGCCACTTCACACTGTTGCAATGCAGTTGCAACACAAATGGTATTCTCCAACAACAGGATGCTGCCGTCAAGCCAAAAAGATGTTCTGCCTATCACACAAATGAATAATATGGTATATGAATTTCAGTGCAGGTGTGATGACAGGTATATAGAACTTAAGTTCCAACAACAGGTGGATTGTATCAAACAGCACATCCCTTTGGCTCTTCGCAGCAGGCAAAGTACTGACTGCACCTAAATGGCCTGTGCTTGCAAATCTCAAAACATAGTGTCCAACATTAGAGGTGATTCTTCGATTGGATGATACTGGCTTGAGAAAAAAAATTCTCAAAATTGGTGCTACATGGAATGCAATATGTGTGGTGTTGCCGATTGTGCCCAAAGTGGAAACTCTCAGCTAGTACATACACATTGGGTGAATCTTCCTCTCCCGTTTACAATGGGTGTCATGGTGGGCAGTGGGGAAAATTCGGCAGGAGGGACAAAAATTGGTTTCACAATGGCGTGAATTCCGGGGGAGGTGATGGCGTGGTGGTATTGTCGCTGGACTAGTAATCCAGAGACCCAGGGTAATGCTCTGGGGACACGGGTTCAAATCCTGTCAAAGCAGATGGTGGATTTTAATTCAAAAAAATCTGAAATTAAAAGCCTAATGATGACCATGTTGTCGATTGTTGTAAAAACTCACCTGGTTCACTAATGCCCTTTAGGGAATGAAATCTGCTGTCCTTACCTGGTCTGGCCTACATGTGACTCCAGACACACAGCAAATGCCTTCTGACATGGCCTAGCAAGCCACTCAGTTGTATAAATCCACTTCAAAGTCTCAAAAAAGGAATGAAATCATACGGACCACCCGGCATCGATCTAGGAACAGGCAATGGCAAACTCAGCCCTGTCGACCCTGCAGAGTCCTCCTTCCTAACAGCTGGAGGGCTAGTGCCAAAATTGGGAGAGCTGTCTCACAGGCTAGTCAAGAAATAGCCTGACATAGTCATCCTCACAGAATCATACCTTACAGATAATATCCCAGGCACCACCATCACCACCCCTGGGTATGTCCTGTTTCGCCAGCAGGACAGACCGGGCAGAGGTGGTGGCATATGCTATAATTGCCCTGGGGGTCCTCAACATCGACTCTGGACCCCATGAAATCTCATGGCATCAGGCCAAACATGCGCAAGGAAACCTCCACCCTCCCTCAGCTGATGAGTCAGTGCTCTTTCATGTTGAACCAGCACTTGGAGGAAGCACTGAAGGTGGCAGGGGCATAGATTGTACTCTGGGTGGGGGACTTCAATATCCATCACCAACAGTGGCTTGGTAGCATCACTACTGATCGAGCTGGCCGAGTCCTGAAGGACATAGCTGCTAGACTGGTTCTGCAGCAGGTGGTAAGAGAACCAACAAGAGGTAAAAACATACTTGACCTCATCCTCACCAACCTGCCTGCCGCAGATGCATCCATCTGTGACATGATTGGTAGAAGTGACCACCGCACGGTCACTGTGGAGACACATCCCACCTTCAAATTGAGGATTCCCTCCATCGTGTAGTGTGGCACTACTGCTGTGCTAAATGGGATAGATTTCAAACAGATCCAGCAATTCATAAGGTCCTGTGGACTATCAGTGGCAGCAGAATTGTACTCAAACACAATCCATAACCTCATGGCCCAGCATATTCCACATTCTACAATTACAATCAAGCCAGGACATCAACCCTGGTTCAATGAAGAGTGCAGGAGGGAATGTGAGGAGCAGCACCAGGCATACCTAAAAATGAGGTATCGACCTGGTGAAGCTATAACAGAGGACTACTTGCATGCCAAACAACATAAGCAGCAAGTGATAGACAGAGCTAAGCAATCCCACAACCAACGGATCAGATCTAAGCTCTGCAGTCCGGCCACATCCAGTCGTGAATGGTGATGGACAATTAAACGACTCATTGGAGGAGGAGACTCCACAAATAACCCCATCTTCAATGATGGGAGAGCCCAGCATATCACTGCAAAAGATAAGGCTGAATCATTTGTAACAATCTTCAGCCAAAAGTGCCAAATGGATAATCCATCTTGGCTTCCTCCGGAGGTCCCCAGCATCATGGATGCCAGTCTTCAGCCAATTTGATTCACTCCATGTGATATCAAGTAATGGCTGAAGACACTGGATACTGCAAAGGCTATGGGCCCTGACAATATACCAGCAATAGTACTGAAGACTTGTGCTCCAGAACTTGATGCGCCCCTAAACAAGCTGTTCCAGTACAGCTACAACACTGGCATCTACCTTACTATGTGGAAAATTGCCCATGTCTGACCTGTACACAAAAAGCAGGACAATTCCAACCTGGTCAATTACCACCCCATCAGCCTACTCTCCATCATCAGTAAAATAATGGAAGGGGTCATCAACAG
This sequence comes from Carcharodon carcharias, assembly GCF_017639515.1. Taxonomy (NCBI): domain Eukaryota; kingdom Metazoa; phylum Chordata; class Chondrichthyes; order Lamniformes; family Lamnidae; genus Carcharodon; species Carcharodon carcharias. The sequence goes on along the minus strand of NC_054472.1, from coordinate 44,165,193 downwards.
TGCTATCAAGCAGCACTTGCTTAGCAATAACCTACTTACTGATGTCCAGTTTGGGTTCTGCCAGTGCCACTCAGCTCCTGACCTCATTATAGCCTTGGTTCAAACATGGACAAAAGAGCTGAACTCCTGAGGTGAGGTGAGGGTGACTGCTCTTGACATCAAGGCCACATTTGACCGAGTGTGACATCAACGAGCCCTAGCAAACTGGAGTCAATGGGAATCAGGGGGAAAATTCTCCACTGGTTGGAGTCATATCTCGCACAAAGGAAGATGGTTATGCTTGTTGGAGGTCAGTCATCTCAGCTCCATGGCATCACTGCAGGAGTTTCTCAGGGTGGTGCCCTCAGCCTAACCATCTTCAGCTGCTTCATCACTGACCTTCCTCCAATCATAAGGTCCGAAGATGGGATGTTCGCTAATGATTGCACAATTTCCACCACCTACAAAGCACAAGTCAGGAGTGTGATGGAATACTCTCCACTTACCTGGATGAGCGCAGCTCCTACAACACTCAAGAAGCTTGATACCGTGAAGGACAAAGCAGCCGCTTGATTGGCACCACATCCACAAACATTCACTCCCTCCACCACCGACCCACAGTAGCAGCAGTGTGTACCATCTACAAGATGCACTGTAGGAACTCACCAAAGCTCCTTAGACAGCATCTTCTAAACCCACGACCACTATCACCTAGAAGGACAAGGGCAGTAGATAGATCAAATACCACCACCTTGAATTTCCCCTCCAAATCACTCAACATCCTGACTTGGAGATGTATCGCTGTTCCTTTACTCTTGCTGGGTTAAAATCCTGGAATTCCCTTCCTAACAGCACTGATGGTGTACCTACACCACAGTGACAGCAGCAGTTCAAGAAGGCAGCTCACCACCACCTTCTCAAGGGCAACTAGGGATGGGCAATAAATGTTGGCCCACATCCTGTGAATGAATAAAAAAATCACAGCGGGTTCATCCAATCCTGCTGGAGGCTGGCGTGAACCCAATTTGCATCCCACTAATGGGATGCAAAGTATGTCCTAACCAGAATTATTCCCCATGCCCGATTTACCATTTACATCTGCACTGTGCAAAAATCAGGACTTACCTTTATGGCCTTGCTCAGAGGAGAGGATGCTGGAGGGCTACAGCTACCAAACCCTGGAGGAACATGTGCATCGCATGCTGGGTGGATCCTCATGCACATGGCTCCACTGCGAAGCAGCTCTCGAAAGATGGGAGGTCTCTGCACAGCAACATATAGGACCCAGCGCTTTGTAAGTAGGGGCATAGGGTATAAAAGCAAGGAAGTTATGATAAAGCTGTAAAAACATTGGTTCAGCCTCAACTGGAGTATTGCACCCAGCTCTGGGCACCACACGTTCAGAAGGATGTGAAGGTATTCGAGAGAGTGCAGAAAAGATTCACGATCCAGACCTGAGGAACTTCAGTTGCGTAGAAGATTGGAGGGGCTGAAGCTGTTCTCCTTGGAAAAAGGAAGGCTGAGAGGAGATTTGATAAAGATATTCAAAAACATGGACTGGACAGAGAAGATTAACTGTTCTGATTGTTGGAAGGATCGAGAATCGGGCATGGATTTAAGGTAATTGGCAAAAAAAGCAATGGGGACATGAGAATGGTTATTTTTACACACAGCCTGAGAGTGTGATGGAGGCAGATTTGACCATGGAATTTAAAAGGGAATTGGATCGTTATCTGAAATGGAAAAAATTGCAGGCTGCAGGGAAAAGATGGGGGGAAAGTGAATTGCTTTTGCAGAGAACCAACATGGAAACAATGGGCTGAATGGTCTCCTTCTGTGCTGCAGCCAATCTATGTTTCTATGGTTAAGACTTTATTGATTTATATCAGGCCCAGCTATAAAATGATCCTGTCCCCAGTCTATAAATGAGAGATTCCACCTGATTGTGAAGGCTCAGGAAGATTTTAGAGACTTGTCAAGTCAAAAAAGTATTCCATTTAACAGAAACTGACAAGTATGCACCATTGAATTTATTAAATGGTTCGGTATCGTTTTTAAAGTTATTTTTGGTGATTAGATTTCTCACAGTTCAAGCACACATTTGCAATACATCTGCAGTTTTAATAAAATTGCACCAATTTATATCTAAAAAACACTGCTGTATTTAAGAATGGACAAAAATGAAGCAATTAATTTATTTTACACTGCCCAGTTGTAATGGTTCATAGAAAATTTCATGTTTTTGATTACGCAATTGCAGTAATTTTTACAGGAACTTAAACCTATCCAGAGCAATTTCAAAGGCATTTGGTGTGCATTTTCCTGATTATGCCCAAACTAGAAACCCTGTCCCTATTGTTTGATTAACAAGAAGGCAGATCAGACAATTGGGTATGAAGGTTAATGTACCTGAATCACAGCATTGGCAATTTTTTGATCTTTGAAAGGAATTGCCAGAAAACTATGAGAGGTGTGAATTAATCTGTGTCTTGTGCTGGAATTGAGAACTTACAAAATTTGCTCCTACATGCATGTCAACTCTCCTTGTCACTTGGAATGAAAGAAATAAACCGGGGACATTAAAAGTGGTTGAAAAAGTGACTTCAAAAGCACAAGACAATCAAGCCAACAATTTGTCACTGACGTACTGACAATAGCTATAAAACTGAGGATGGCAGCAACACAGATGAGCATTACATAAATAATTACAGGGGTCTAACATGCATCAATTATCACTATTTAAAAGCAGGTACAAAAAAGCTTTCATCAGAACAATGAAATCTGAAGAAAAGCACTTGCTTGATTATTTATTTGACAATGTATAATATAGATACGTTCAGCAACGAAAGGGGAATTTCATAATTAACTTAGCCAATTGATCTAAAGGAAATGAATAGAGACACTATGTCTGACCCCACGACTGACCTATGGAATAAAGTGCCCAGTCTGGGTATAATGGGGTCAGTTGTTCAGCTGGAACAAATTGAAAAACTTGGGTTTCCATTGGTGTCATTTTACATTAGCATCTGGGCATGAAGCATCCAAATTGATTTTCCGCACCAGTTAATCCCAAGCTGGCTACCATGAGAAGAGCTGCAAGTCCAGAACTGGTTGTGCTAACTCCTCAGTGAATGGTAAATACTCGGACTGAGCAACAGCAGCAAACATTGTGAAGGCTTTTCTTGGTCGTCAAAAAAAACAGAAGAATATTGAAAGGCAAGAGTGACATTTTCTGATTTATCTGAATTGACCAGAATCTGAATTCTGGATGCCGCACAAAATGGAAACTTTGACCAAACACTACCAGACTGTCATTTTAGTCTTCCATCTGAACAGCACAAAGGCCACAGAAGAATTCTATGTCTAGTTCTGTGGTCAGCCACTCACCCACGATCCAATGCCAAAATACCTTGGGATCACTCTTGACCTTGCATTGACCCACCTGCAACACCTCCAGAACAACGGTGCTAAGATCAAGATGAGGGTGACTCTCATATGGAAATTGAAGGGTACCACCTGGGGCGGCAGAGCCAATACACTACACACTGCTTCACTCGCCCTGGTCCACCTAACAGCTGCTCAACCTAGAACAGGAGCCATCACGCAAACAGGATAGGTAGCCACCTCCAAGAAGTCATGAGGATTACTTCTGAGATGGTGAGGCCAACACAGCTTGAGTGGCTTCTTGTGCTAGAACCTCCTGTTGTCTGCAGAGAAAACATCTTTCTCAAAAAACATCACTGGCTAACAGCTAATGGACCTCAAAAAAACCCATGCACTGGTCAGAAGTCCCGTAGTTGCTACTGGAACACACGCCACATTCTACAAACTGAAAACAGCCAGGCCTCTCGATGGTGTACCTCCTGGTTGACTGAAAACATCATCAACTGCAATCTGGTAATGAATCTGAGTGGTGAAGTCTCAGGCTTCAACCTTCCACAAACAATCTAGACAACCCTCAGCTGCTTAAGGACGGGCCAGGGAAATGTGGCTACTTGAGCAACAGCTCAAATTGGGGCTGAGGCCATCCAAGTTGGACCATTGCCCATAGACTGAGCTTCAGTCCCGAGACCCCCATTCCTGGTGACATCACAACTATTCACACTGCATCAGCCGAAGCCATTGAATGGACTGTTAACTTTGACTTCGAAGTATCACTGCTTCCCCAGCCATATGAATGAAAAACAGAATCTGAATTTTGGATGCAGCATGAAACTAAAAGAGTGAAAGTCAAGTGTGATCTCTGCAATCCCTTACACACTCAAGTCTATGTATGGTTTAACCTCTTACAAACTCAAAAGGTCATTATAGATGAGAAAGGCTATTCAGTCAATCTTACTTCATCCTGCCATAATTACCCTAAATCGTGGCATCCAATTTCCTCTTAAAAGATCTCAGGGGTTTTGACTTTCTAATAGTTTAAATGAGTGATTAGATTATACCTAGAATCAGGTATACGTACAAACCAACTGAAACTTAAGTAAACCTGACATTTCTCCAGAAGACCCAAAAGCTGAAAAAGATGGAGCTGAATTGATGTGTCAGAACACATGAAGACAAAGGCATAGGTTTTCACCACGATGAAGAGTCTCTCTGTAATGGCAAAAATAGCGGAAATGGCCAAAAATCCTAAATACTGCTGACCATGTTGGGTCAGGAGGTAAAGAGGACATAGCTAAGAATGGATGAGGAGGATTTCCCTGGGATAAAGGCAGAGATTTGTGTGAAAGTTGTAGCTGTGTGCTGCTTCACAGGGATGCCATTATGTCCAGGTCTACACACACTGAAATTTTCTACCCATTTTGCCATCTCACATAGTAGTACATCAGCTCTCTGGCCTGCACTTTGCACAGGATTAGCTCTCTAATATCTGGAATGATCTACTTAGTCCTCTGTCTATCACAGTCATTAAATGCAAATGTTCCTTGAAACAGTATTGAGTGAATTAGGTTCGAAATAGCAATTAAGCAAAATCTCACTGGTGACACTGGACAGCTGATGTCATAGTGCTGGTGATGTTACCCTGTTAAATTGCAGGAAAAGGTTGTAAAATTCTGAATGCAAGTGATTGATGTTAGGAGAGACATAGGATATACTTGACTGAGTTAACAATCCCCTTAATAACAGTGCAAAGTGAAGGGTTATTTCTGTTTTAATTAATTTTGGAAGGTGTGTTAGTGCCTATGATGTGCAATGATGTCAAAGGAAATTGAAAAGCATGTGACAGTGCCTGTCCTAATCAGATTGATTGCACTGAATTGCAATCCTGGGGAAGATGCCACATCATAGAAAGATAGAAAATAGGAGCATGAGTAGGCTATTTGGACCTTCGAGCCTGCTCCGCCATTCATTATGATCATGGCTGATCATCCAACTAAATAGTCTGCTCTTGCATTCTTCCCATATCCTCTGATCCCTTTCACCCCAAAGAGCTATATCTAACTCCTTCTTGAAAACATACAATGTTTCGGCCTGAACTACTTTCTGTGGTAACGAATTCCACAGGTTAGGCTCATCACTCTCTGGTTGAAGAAATTTCTCCTCATCTCAGTCCTAAATGGTCTACCCCGTATTCTCAGATTGTGACCCCTGGTTCTGGACTCCCCCACCATCGGGAACATCCTTCCTGCAACTACCCTGTCTAGTCCTGTTAGAATTTTATAGGTTTCTATGAGATCCCCCCTCATTCTTCTGAACTCCAGCGAATATAATCCTAACTGACTCAATCTCCTCATATGTTAGTCCCGCCATCCCAGAAATCGCTCTGGTAAACCATTGTTGCACTCCCTCCGTAGCAAGAACATCCTTCCTCAGATAAGGAGACCAAAACTGCACACAATATTCCAGGTAGGAATACAAGGCCCTGTATAATTGCAGCAAGACATCCCTGCTCCTGTACTCGAATCCTCTTGCTATGAAGGCCAACATACCACTTACCTTCTTTACCACCTGCTGCACCTGCATGCTTACCTTCAGTGACTGGTTCACGAGGGCACCCAGGTCTCATTGCAGATTCCCATCTCTCAATTTATAGCCATTCAGATAATAATCTGCCTTACTGCTTTTGCTACTAAAGTGGATAATCTCACATTTATCTACATTATATTGCATCTGCCATGCATTTGCCCACTCACTCAGCTTGTCCAAGTCACTCTGAAGCATCTCTGCATCCTCCTCACAGCTCACCCGCCCACCCAGCTTTGTGTCATCTGCAAATTTGGAGATATTACATTTAGTTCTCTCATCTAAATCATTAATATATATTGTAAATAGCTGGGGTCCCAGCACCGATCCCTGCAGTACCTTACTAGTCACTGCCTGCCATTTGGAAAAAGACCCGTTTATTCCTATTCCTTGTTTTCTGTCTGCCAATCAGTTTTCTATCCATCTCAATACACTATCCCATGTACTTTAATTTTACACGCCAATCTCTTATGTGGGGCTTTGTGGAAAGCCTTCTGAAAGTCCAAATAAACCACATCCACTGGCTCCCCCTCATCAACTCCACTAGTTACAACCTCGAGAAATTCCAGTAGATTTTTCAAGCATGATTTCCCTTTCGTAAATCCACGCTGACTCTGTCCGATTTTGCCATTGTTTTCCAAGTGCTCAGCTATTAAATCTTTTATAATGGACTCTAGAATTTTCCCCACTACTGATGTCAGGCTGACTGGTCTATAATTCGGTGTTTTCTCTCTACTTCCTTTTTAAATCGTGGGGTTACATTAGCTACCCCTCAATCTGTAGGAATTGTTCCAGAATCTATAGAATCTTGGAAGATGACCACCAATGCATCCACTATTTTTAGGGCCATTTCCGTAAGTACTACTTATCTATGCTCAACGTGGACCAATGTATTACTTAATTGAGGTTCCTTTTCAAAAACAATCAACAGTCTCTTCTTTATTGTATTTCAGCCAGGAGTACCTGAAAGTCAGTTTCATTGAAATTGTGTGTTATTCTTTTCTGCTCCTTTCCAACGTCCTGATCTCTTCTTTGGGCCTTTACCAGGCTCTCCTCCTGGAGACACTGTTTGGAAATTGCACAACATCTGACCTGAATCATCTACAACATTCACCTGACATTTTCCACAGTCTGACAAAGTGTTTACACCTTACCTGCTGCTCATTATCAACAGTGCTATCAAGCGACACTTGCTTAGTAACCTGCTCACTGATCCTCAGTTTGGTTCCGCCATGATCACTCAGCTCCTGACCTCATTACAGCCTTTGATTCAAACATGGACAAAGGAACTGAACTCCAGAGGTGAGGTGAGGTGAGAGTGACTGCCCCTTGACTTATATTCACTTTTGTGTGATTAATAATTCTGAAACCATAGCTTTTTGTTGTGAAGTATTAGAAAAGGGCTTCCACTCCATTCTTCCAACTACTCAGTGTCAGCCATGACTCAATTGATAGCACTGATGCCCCTGAGTAAGAAGATTGTGTGTTTAAGTCCCACTCCAGGGTGTGAGCACAAAAATTCAAAGCTGACACTCTAGCGCAGTATTGTTGGATGTTTTCTCTTTTGGATGAGACATTAAAATGAGGCTTTTTCAGATGGACGTAGATGATTGCATGGCACTATTTTGAAGAAGAGCAGGAGAGTTATCTTGGTGTCTGGGCCAATATTTATGCTTCAATCAACATCAGAACAACTGGTCACTATCACATAGTTGTGTGTGGGAGCTTGTTGTGCATACATTGACTGCCATATTTCCTATATTACAACAGTAATTGTAACATTATAGTAACATTATAACAGTACAACTCCAGAAGTATTTCATTGGCTGCAAAGTGCTTTGGGAAATCCTGAAGTCATGGAAGTGCTTTATAAATGCAAGTTTTCCTTTTTTTTCTCATAAACACAGCAGTTTAGTTTAGAACATGCCTTGAATTTGGAAAAATGCACTTCATGAGGCAAAACTAACATTTTTAGAGTTTCAGAATTGGAATGTTAAAATCATATAATTGAATCCACTGATGTCCTAACATAGTTGGAGGAACTTAAAAACAACTAAAGACCTGTATCACAATGGGTTTGTAAAGTCCAAACAGAAAATAAAAACTTATCCTCTTTAGGGAGTACATGAAAAATTCTGCTGCTCTGTGAAGATTTTTGGACTGATTCAGAATGCAGGGGTGATGCTGTAGCAGAGCCTCTGTTTCTGGCATAAACATGGTTTGTCAAGCACGGTCAACTCTCATTGTGTTTCCTTGGCTCTAAGTAACTGTGGGTTATAGTAGCAAAGTGGCTAAATTAGAAGCCTCGGCTAATGGTCCAAAGACATGGATTCAAATCATACTTCAGTAGCTTGTAACCCTGTGATAGAAATATAGTATTAACAGTTAAATTACTTGATTATTATAAACTCATCTGGTTCATGAACGTTCATTAAGGAAGGAAATCTATCATCACTGGACACAAATTTATTTTATGGCTCCTGATGTTTGCCTGTGGTGAATGCTAGGGTGAGTTGGCATGGAGGGAGTAAGGGCAAAGTGTAATGGTTGGGGGAGCATGGGTTGGCATGAGTTGTCACTAAGTTGGCATAGGGGTGATAAAGGGCCTGGGATGTGGGGGGCTTAGGTGGTGGGTAGAGAGGCGTGGGCTGGCATTGGATGTTTGAGGGGCCATGGGGGGTTGGGTGGGGGCATGAGGTGTCATTGTTTGGCATGGGGAGTCTGTATGATGGGGGAGGGGTGGGAGGGCAATGAGGACTGTTTTTTTATTTAGCCATTTTTAAAATTGAATTCAACAAAGTGCCGGGTCACAGAGGCAGGCCTTCCATGCAGCCTACCTCAGCACCTGCCTGCCTTCGCACTCATTCCAGAGGTAACAGGCCCAATTTCTAATCCAGCCTTTAAGTATAAAATATTGGTAGTGATATCCTACACACCATTTGGCACTACTCATTCTCAATTATATTCCTGGAAGTTAGACATCTCAGATTGCCAGGGGCTGGGAAATAGGAATAAATTAATTTAAAGAACACATTTTTATCAAGTTTATTTTTAGGCAATTCTTGGTCTGTTATTAACTTTTAATGTTTTTTTTCCTGCTGGTACTTAGGTCCCAGGTGCCTTTGTGCTTTTATTTTAGCTCAGTGCCATTACAGGTGCCAATGACAATCTGAGGTGATTAGAAAGACCAGAGAAAAATGAACAAAGAGAAGCCATATAGGTTAACATGCAGGAGGGGTGCATTGTCCATGAATCAACAGTAACACACAAACAGCAAAGAGGGACAGGTAACCCTGTTTAAGCAACTGATTAGTGCATGTGGAGGCTCCTATTCCTGATGGTCCCAGCTGTGAACACCTGAGAGACTGTAATGTTGAATGCTTCCTCGGAAAAGCCCATGTCTGAATGCCATGCTTCCAAGGACATTGCATCAAATAAGTCATAGTAACCACATCCTGATTTGTTTCATTGACCAAGCATATCTGCAGGTCTTAGCACATCAGTTTTGACAATGGCTCTAGGTCCTGTGTTTTAAATTAATTGTCAGGATGTGAGAGTTGCTAGTATTCATTGCCATAGCTCAACTTCCTGAAGAGGTTGTGTTAGGCTTTTCTTGCAGTTCATGCCATATGGCCAGAGAAGCAAATGCACAGTTGTGCCACAGGCTGCAAAGAAACCTGCAGTTACTGTGCAGCAGATGCTGCCACATCCAATGAGAGCTGAGGCCTGAAATTTGTGCTCACTTCCTTGTAGAGGTACTGCAATGCTAATCTATGCAGTCCACTGGTAGCACACAAGATCACCATCTTCACTAGATGCAATACAACTTTTCATTCAGCAGCCTTTAAACAGGGGCTCAGATGCTAGGCTGCCCTTTCAGCACTGGCAAATGTTACTTACAGGTTGAGATGCCTTTATAAAAAGTGACTGGAATTTTTGTCACCTGATTGTGTCCCTCACCTATACGTATCATACAGTTTGTCATTTCCACCATTCAAGGATTCTATTCAACCTGTTCAATTCTATAGCTTGTGCATGATTATGTAAATTATCTAACGCTGCTATTATCACTTTACCATTCTAGTGAGATTTGTATCCATTCTTATCCACTTGGAGTTGAGTTACTCCAGGAGCTGAAATGTACCACCCCCCACCCCAGCCTTCTTTGACCAAATTTGATTTAGGTGTAGTTGAGTAGAGCTCAGGATTGGGTCCTGCTAAGGTAATTGCAAAGTGATGGTTAACTGTTAAGTGCTAGCTGAATGTCTTTAAAGTGGTACTTAAAGCCTCCTCAGCTGAATTAAAAGCTGCTACCAAGGTGTATTATTATGCTGTGCATTGTGAAGCTAGGTGGGTCATTAGGGCAAAGAAGTGGAATCAGTACATTGTGTTCATTTGCAGGGTGGGTATTCATACAAAAATTACCTTAACCATTTTTCTGTTTACTAAGATTTACCATTATTCATGATCACTAAGCAGTTGGTGATGTGCAATTTTGGCCTGCAGCATTGGACTTAACCTCTGAGAACATCAAGATGGTTGCAGCCGGCACACTGCCTCTGCAAGTCTTCCCTTTATACTCAAGGCAAACATTTTCCATAAAGCTAACAAGGTAACTGTGAAACTCCAATCAGCTGCTAAAAGGTATTACCTAAATTCTGGGTATAAGAAGGCACACTTGTGTATCTCAATGTCTACCATGGTCGGGTGGAAGATGTAAACAGCCACTCCTGAAGATTCACATTTCCAAACAGTGGTATGATTCAGTGGGGTATGTAATGTAACTCTTTCAAATACAAAGATGTTTCCATCTGTTCCTATTCAGATGAAATTACATTGTTTCATAATTTGCCATGGTGAGATTTGAACTCTTGATCTTGGGGTTATAAGCCCAGTACTATAACCACTTGGCTACTTAGGCCAAGCAGGGTATGGAATGTAACTCTTTTGAGTACAAACATGTTTCCATCTGTTCCTATTCAGATGAAGTTACATTGTTTCATAGTTTGCCATGGTGAGATTTGAACTCTTGATAATCTTTTAGAATCTTTTAAATGAAAACCAAATCAACAAAATTGGGATAAATCAGGCACAGCCCCTAATTCAGGTCAGCTGTAAAACCAAGAACAAAGTTTAAAGGAAACTTACAAACAAAATGTGAACAGAACAAGTAACTCTTTCAAGTACAAACACATTTCCATCTGTTCCTATTCAGATGAAGTTACATTGTTTTATAGTTTGCCATTGTGAGATTTGAACTCTTGATCTTGGGGTTACAAGCCCAGTACCATGACCACTTGGCTATTTAGGCCAAGCCTACAAACACATTTCCATCTGTTTCAGATGAAGTTACATTGTTTCATAGTTTGACATTGTGAGATTTGAACTCTTGATCTTGCAAGCCCAGTACCATAACCACTTGGCTATTTAGGCCACCTATGCTCTGGTCATAAGGATGGTAACTCTTTCGAGTACAAACACGTTTCCATCTGTTTCAGATGAAGTTACATTGTTTCATAGTTTGCCATTGTGAGATTTGAACTCTTGATCTTGAGGTTACAAGCCCAGTACCATAACCACTTGGCTATTGAGGCCAAGCAAAACGACAGAGTAACTCTTTCGAGTAAAAACCCATTTCCATCTGTTGTCAGATGAAGTTACATTGCTTCATAGCTTGCCATGGGGAGATTTGAACTCTTGATTTTGGGGTTATAAGCCCACTACCATAACCACTTGGCTATTTAGGCCAAGCCTATAAACACATTTCCATCTGTTTCAGATGAAGTTACATTGTTTCATAGTTTGCCATTGTGAGATTTGAACTCTTGATCTTGCAAGCCCAGTACCATAACCACTTGGCTATTTAGGCCACCTATGCTCTGGTCATAAGGATGGTAACAAGACTGTGTATTTAATTCAAACCCATTAATTATTATTGAATGGCCAATTAAGGACTGTTGACTTTTGGGAGGAGGTAAGTGGATCTCCTAGGAGTTAATGTGGTTCCAACATGATAACAATTGTCTGAGTGAGCCCTGCAGTGGTGTAGCAATTACAATAAAAACAAGTCTTCATTTTCCTTCATCATTATTTGTTGCCCTGCAGACTTTACTCCCACCAATTGTGGAACATCAGGGATGTTTTTTTTTTTAAATTCATGCATAGGCTGTGGGTGTTGTTGGCAAGGCCAGTAATTATGACCTATCCCCAATTGCCTTGAGAAGGTAATGGTGAGCCACCTTCTTGAATCTCTGCAGTCCATGTACTGAACGTACTCCCACAATCTTTTAGAAGAGGACTTCCAGGATTTTGGCCCAACAACAAAAAGGAATGGCAATATAGTTCCAAGTAAGGATGGTGTATCACTTGGAGGAGAATGTTGAACATGGTTATGTTTCCATGTATCAACTGCCTCAGTCCTTCTAGGTGGTAGTGTTTGTAGGTTTTGAGGTGCTGCTGAAGTCATTGAGTTGCTACAGTGCATTATGTGGATGGTACACACTACAGCCACAGTGCCCTGAAGATGAAGGGAGTGAATGTTCAAGGTGCTGGATAGTGTGTCAATCAAGTGGACTACTTTGTCCTAGGTGGTGTTGAGTTTCTTGAGTCATGTTGGAGCTGCATTCATTTGGGTAAGTGTATAGTATTCCATCATACTCCTGAATTGTGCCTTGTAGGTTGTGAAAAGGCTTTTGGGGCTCAAGAGATGAGTTAAGCATGTTTGCAAAGCTGAAATGCCATACTCAAAGAAGAAACAGAAACTTCAATGGCTTCTTAATATCACTTGGTCCTGGATTTTGAAAGATCACTTAATATTTCAACTTACCTTCAGGAAGTGAATAGGAATCTGACCTGTGTGGGAGCACCTAGGGCTGGGGCAAAATAAATAGAGAGTGGAGCTTGAGGGCTTCACTTACCATCAGGAAGCAAATAGGAATTGGACCTGTGTGGGAGCATCTAGAGATGGGGCAGGAGCTTTCAGGAGTTAGCACGTGCACTGAGTTTGAAAAAAAATCAAACCGTGACATCACAGGAAAGCTGCAGGTTGATTGGTGAGTAACTGCTGCTAGGGAGTGTCTGTAAAGTAGCTGGAAATTAGGAAAACTTAATTTTTAAATAACCCTTAAGTAGCTAACTTTTAAGAGACACCAGGAGAAGCAAAGTAAGAAACTGGTGAGCATTGTTGCTTAGGGACTGAGTCTAAACTGGCAGATTTTTAAAAGAAGTATTAATAACAAGTAGCAAGTGAGCAGTTGATGAGTCTTGCCTTTCTCTTATTTTAAGAAGGTTTATTACCACTAGTATTAATGATTAATGTGTGCAGAACCCCTCCCACACCTGGGGCTATACTCTACCTAAGTTCTCTGGATAGACAATAGTGCAGAAAAATCATGTGGCTTAATCAAGCCTTTCTTTATTGACTATCAGAAGTCACTACAGGTATACTCACAAACTGGCTATTGCATTTCCTGCATGCAAGAGTCCTGTCCCAGGGTGGTCAATGCACTAAACAAGTCCTCTTCATGTCTTCAGTGGCTGACCGGGTCACATCTTATGATTATTGTGCTGATTCTCTCAAACCCCCAATGTTTATAGTGTGGTATGTCACTTACAGCAATACCCACGCCCTCTTTGGGATGTCAGACAATGGAGAGATTTGCAGGTTGTGCAACACATACAACATGGCATGGTCCTTCGTGTGGGGTGGGGACCTACCGCCAGGTGTGGCGTGAAAACCAGAGACACAGCAGTGAAGCAAGAGGCAATGTCTGCTGTTAGAAACATGAAAAGGCCAAAAGAAACACTTCAGCAGTGACTCCAAGGTTAATTTGTTATAGATGTGGGGGTGACCATGGAGCAGACACCTGCAGATTCAAGGAAGCAGAATGCCATTACTGCCATAAGAAATGTCATGTAATAAGGCAATGCAGGGCGAAGTCGAAACACCCATAAAGCAGCAAACCAACATGACTGAAAATACAGCAGAGCCTGAAGCTGCCAATACCGACATCTATTCCCTGTACACCATCACTGCTATAAAACCCAACCTATCACTGTCACAATCCAAGTTAATGGGAAGCCACTAATAATGGAGGTAGACATGGGAGTCTCAACCGCAGTGGTGGGAGAGCACACATTTAAATACCTAAACAAAGGGACCCAGCCACAGAATCTGAAGCGGACAACCACTAAATTGAAGACATACACTGTACCACAGTACCAGTGTTTTACAGGCAAATGACAGCTCAGCTTCCAGTGATAATAGTGACAGGAGAAGGACCTAGTCTTCTGGGGCAAAGACTTGTTACAGAAAATCAAGCTTGACTGGTCTGAAATATTTCACTTGACAACAGGAGAAGTTCAACTGCTAAGGAAATATGATTCAGGATCTGTTTTTATTCATTCATGGGAGGTGGGCTTCATTGTCTGGGCCAGCATTTATTGCCCATCCCTAATTGACCTTGAGAAGGTGGTGGTGAGTTGCCTTCTCAAATCACTACAGTCCATGTAGTGTAGGTACATCCACAGTGCTGTTAGGAAGGGAGTTCTAGGATTTTGATCCAGTGACAGTGAAGGAATGGCAATATATTTCCAAGTCAGGATGGTGAGTGACTTTGGGGGGGTGGGGGTGGGGAGGGGGGGAGCTGCAACGAGGTGGTGGTGTTCCCATCTACCTGCTGCCCTTGTCCTTCTTGGTGGTAGTGGTCATTTGTTTGGAAGGTGTTGTCTAAGGAGTCATGGTGAATTCCTACAGTGCATCTAGTTCATGGTAAACACTGCTGCTACTGTGCATCGGCGGTGGAGGGAGTGAATGTTTGTGGATGTGGTGCCAATCAATTGGATTGCTTTATCCTGGATGGTGTCCAGCATCTTGAGTTCTTGAGTGTTGTGGGAGCTGCACTCCATCCAGGCAAGTGGAGAGTATTCCATCACACTCTTGACTTGTGCCTTGGCAAACGGTGGACAGGCTTTGGGGAGTCAGGAGGTGAGTTGCCCATTGTAGTGTTCCTAGCCTCTGACCTGCTTTTATAGCTACAGTATTTACATGGCTAATCCAGTTCAGTTTCTGGTCAATGGTAACCCCCAAGATGTTGATAGGAATTCAGTGATGGTAATGCCAGTGAATGTCAAGGACTGATGGTTGGATTCTCTCTTGTTGGAGATGGTCATTGTCTGACACTTGTGTGACGCAAATATTACTTGCCACTTGTCAGCCCAAGCCTGGATATTGCCCAGGTCTTGCTGCATTTGGATATGGACAGCTTCAGTATCTGGGGAGTCATAAATGGTGCTGAACATTGTTGCACAGTAGGTGAACATCCCCACTTCTGACCTTAGGATGGAAGGAAGGTTATTGATGAAGCAGCTGAAGATGGTTGGGCTGAGGAACTCCTGGAGTGATATCCTGGAGCTGAGATGACTGACTTCCAACAACCACAATCATCTTCATTTGTGTTGGGTATGACTCTGACCAGCAGAGAGTTTTCCCCCTGATTCCCATTGATTCCAGATTTGCTAGGGCTCCTTGATGCCACGTTCAGTCAAATGCTGCCTTAATGTCAAGGGCAGTCACTCTCACCTCCCCTTTGGAGTTCAGCTCTTTCGCCCAAGTTTGATCAAGGCTGTAATGAGGCCAGGAGCTGAGTGGCCCTGGCAGAACCTGAACTGGGCGTCAGTGAGGAATTTATTGCTAAGCAAGCGCCTCTCGATAGCATTGTTGATGACTCCATCAATTACATTACTGGTGATCGAGAGTAGACTGATGGGGCGGTAATTGGACGGGTTGGATTTGTCCTGCTTTTTGTGTACCTGGGCAATTTTCCACACAGCTGGGTAGATGCCAATGTTGTAGCTGTACTGGAACAGTTTGGCTAAGGGCATGGCAAGTTCTGGAGTCTTCAGTATCATTGCCAGAATATTGTCAGGGCCTATAGCCTTTGCCTTATCCACTGCTTTCAGCCGTTTCTTTATCTCATTTGAAATGGCTGAAGGCTAGCATCTGTGAAGCTGGGGACCTCTGGAGGAGGCCAAGATGGACCACCCACTCGGCACTTCTGGCTGAAGATTGTAGCAAATGCTTCAGCCTTATTTTTTTGCACTGATGTGCTGGGCTCCCCCATCATTGAGGATTGGGATATTTGTGGAACCGCCTTCTCCAGTGAGTTGTTTAATTGTCTATCACCATTCATGACTGCAGAGCTTAGATCTGATCTGTTTGTTGTGGGATTGCTTAGCTCTGTCTATCACTTGCTAATGCGCTTAGCACGCAAGTAGTCCTGTATTTGTGGCTTCACCAGGTTGACACCTCATTTTTAGGTATGTCTGGTGCTGCTCCTGCCATGCCCTCCTGCACTCATCTTTGAACCAGGGTTGATCCCCTGGCTTGATGGTAACAGTGTAGGAGGGATATGCTGGGCCATGAGGTTACAGATTGAGTTCAAGTACAGTTCTGCTGCTGACAGCCCACAGTGCCTCATGGATGCCCAGTCTTAAATTGCTAGATTGTGCAAAATCTGTCCCATTTAGCATGGTGGTAGTAACACAATGGAGGGTATCCTCAATGTGAAGGAAGTCCTTCGTCTCCTCAAGAACTGTGCGGTGGTTACTCCCTACCGATGCTGTCATGGACAAATGCATCTGTGGCAGGCAGCTTGGTAAGGATGAGGTCAAGTATGTTTTTCCCTCATGTTTGTTCCATCATTAACTGCCGCAGACCCAGTCTAGCAGCTTTGACCTTTAGGACGCGGTCAGCTAGGTCAGTAGTGGTGCTACCGAGCCACTCTTGGTGATGGACGTTGAAGTCCCCCACCCAGAGCATATTCTGTGCCCTTGCCACCCTCAGCACTTCCTCCAAGTGGTGTTCAACATGGAGAAGCAGTGATTCATCAGTTGAGAGAGCATGGTACGTGGTAATCAGCAGGAGGTTTCCTTGCCCATGTTTGGTCTGATGTTATGAGACTTCATGGGGTCCGGAGTCAATGTTGAGGGCTCTGAGGGCAACTCCTTCCTCACTGTGTGCCACCACCTCTGCCAGTGGGACAAGACATACCCAGGGATGGTGATAGTGGTGTCTGGGACATTATCTGTAAGATATGATTCCATGAGATTGGCTATGTCAGGCTGTTGCTTGACTAGTCAGTGAGACAGCTCTCCCAATTTTGGTACAAGCCCTCAGATCTTAGGAAGGTGGACTTTGCAGGGCTGACAGGGCTGAATTTGCCATTGTTCTTTCCGGTGCCTAGATCAATGCCGGGTGGTCTGTCCAGTTTCATTCCTTTTTAGAGACTTTGTAGTGGCTTGATACAACTGAGTGGCCATTTGAGAGTCGAGTCATTTGCTGTAGGTCTGGGCAGTAAGGATGGCAGATTTCCTTCCCTAAAGGGTTTTTACAACAATCAACGTCATTAAACTTTTAATTCCAGATTTTTATTGAATTCAAATTCTTTCATTTGCTGTGGTGGGATTTGAACCCAGGTCCCCAGAGCATTATCCTGGGTCTCTGGATTACTAGGCCTTTATGCTTAATATACCTTTTATGTACTATCCTGGTTTACATATTGCAAATGCAGACAGACTTCAGTTGTTTCCTGTTACCAGGTAGCATTGCACATGCTTCAGTGCAACAAGAAGTTGTACTTGTACTGAATTTCTTGGATTCTTTGCTTATGTGTGCGAGGCAAATTAGAAATTGGATGAACAGAAATCCAATTTTGAAGAAAGTTAGAGACCTTGTATTGCAAGGTTGGTCAAATTCACCTGTATCTGAAGAGATGAGGCCATTCCATGCCGGAAAAAGAGTTAAGTTGTCAAGATGGAATCTAGTTGTGGGGATGAAAAATCATTGTCCCTTCGCAAGGAAGAGAACCACTCTTAACAGCGCTTCACAGTGCGCATCCAGGCATACCAAAGAAGAAAATGCTTGTGTGAAGCTTTGTCTGATGGCCAAGCATTGACCATTGAAAGCACGGTCAAGCACTATCTCCATTGTCAGCAACAACAGAAATTGTCTATTTCATCTGTGAGAGTGGCCTGGTCAACCCTGGGTTAGACTACATATTGATTTATGTGGGACCATTCTCAGGTACCATGTTTTTGTTGATTTAAAGATGTGCATTCTAAATGGATGGATGTGTATGAAGTCAGATCACTAACATCGAGCGCAACTATCAAAAAGCTGCATCGTTGCTTTAGGATACATGGCCTACTGGAAATCATAATTTCTGATAACGGTACAGTCTTTACCAGCACAGAGTTTGAGATTCATGAATTTAAATGGAATCAAACATGTTAAAGCAGCCCCATAACATCCCTCATCAAATGGTTTAGCTGAGCGAGCTGTGCAAACTTTCAAATCTGGAATGAAGAGGTACTCGTGAAATTCGACTTTCCTGCTTTCTTCTCAGTTATCATGCAATGCTTCATTCAACTATCGGTTCAACACCATCTGAATTATTGATGAAACGCTGCCTACATACAAGGTTAAGTCTGGTGTTTCCATACTTAGAGGGGAAGGTGGAGAAGAATCAGAGTAATCAAAAATTGAATCACAATATTCATAGCAAAGATCACAGATTCACTGTAAGAGACACAGTATTTGTGCAGAATTTAAGAAGTGGACCTTTTATTGGGTTCAAGGAGCAAAGTACAGCACAGGAACAGGCCCTTTGGCCCTCCAAGCCTGCGCCGATCATATTGTCTGTCAAACTAAAACATTTTGCACTTCCGGGGTCCATATCCCTCTATTCCCATCCTATTCATGTATTTGTCAAGCTGCCTCTTAAACACCACTATCATACCTGATTTCACCACCACCTCCTCTGGCAGCGAATTCTAGACACTCACTACCCTCTGCGTTTTTAAAAAAAAACTTGCCCCGCACATCTTTTTATAGTTTTCTCCTCTTACCATAAATCTATGTCCCTTGGAATTGACTCTTCCACCCTGAGGGAAAAAGATTCTGACTATCTACTCTGTCCATGCCACTCATAATTTTGTAAACTTCTATCAAGTTGCCCCTCAATCTCTGTCGCTCTAGTGAGAACATTGTCTCAGAAACTGATCCCTTATTCTCCTGGGTGGAAGTGGGAGACCAAAATTGTTCGAATAGCTGAGACGTTAAATGAATACATAGCATCTGTCTTTACCAAGAAATAAAATACTACCCAGGCCACAGTGAAAGAGGAGGTAATTACTATACGAGAAGGATTTAAAATTGATAATGAGGAGGTATTAGGTTGTCTATACTTAAAGTTAATAAAGCCTCATAACAGAATGAGATGCATTCAAGGACACTGAGGGAAGTGAGAGTGGAAATTCAGAAGCACTAGCCATAATTTTCCTTAGTCCCAGGGGTGATGACAGAGGACTAAAGGATTGCAAATGTTACACCTTTGTTCAAAAAAAGGGTGAAAAGATAAGCCCAGCAGCTACAAGCCAGTCAGTTTAACTTCGGTGGTGAGGAAACTTCTAGAAACAATAATTCGGGACAAAATTAGTCACACAAACAAATGAGGTTAATCAAGAAAAGCGAGCTTGGATTTGTAACAGGAAAATTGTATTTAATTAATTTGCTGGAACTTTTTGAAGAGATAACAGAGTTGATGAGGGCAATGCTGCTGATTTGGTGTACATAGACTTCCAAAAGACATTTGATACAGTGCGCACAACAGAATTTGTGGGTAAGGTTATAGCTTATGGAATAAGAAGGACTGTAGCAACATGGATATGAAATTAATTGAGTGACAGGAAACAGAGAGGAATGGTTAATGGATGTTTTTTGGCCTGGAGCACGGTTTTTAACGGACTTCCCCAGGGGTTGGTGTTGGGACCTTTCCTCCTCTTGATGTATGTTACAGGGCACAATTTCAAAATTTGTGGATGATACAAAACTTGGAAGCAGTGTGAGTTGTGAGGAAGATAGTATAGAACAAGTTGGTGGAAAGGGTAGATAAGTGGCAGATGAATTTCAATACATTTTTATAGAAAGAATATGAAATAAAGAGTAAAGATCTAAAGGGGATACAGGAGCAGAGGGACTTGTGTGTATATATGTGCATAAGTCATTGAAGGTAGTAGGGCAGGTTGAGAACACGGCTAATAAAGCATGCAGTATCCAACACTTTATTAATAGGGACATAGAGTGCAAAAGTAAGAAGATTATGTGGAACTTGCATAAGACATTAGTTCGGCCTCAGCTAGGGTACTGCACACCATTCTGGGCACTACACTTTAGGAAAAATGTGAATGGATTGGAATGAGTACAGAAAAGATCCATGAGAGTGGTTCCAGGGATAAGGAACTTCAGTTATGAAGACAGACTGGAGAATTCGTGAATGTTTTCCTTAGGTTTTCAAAATCATGAGGAGTCTGGACAGAGTAGGTAGGGAGTAACTGTTTCTACTCATGAAATGGTCCAGAATAAGAGAAGAGGATGCAGATATAAAATAATTAGCAAAAGCAACAAGGAAAATCATTTCACACAGCTAGTGGTTAAGGTCTGGAATGCACTGCCTGAGAGTGAGCTGAAGGGATGTTCAAAGGGGAATTAGACTTGTCTGAAAAGGAAGAATTTGCATTGTTAAAGGGAGAAGGAAGGGGAATGGCAGTATAAATTGCAGAAGGGGGTTATTCAGCCAATTATGTCTGCACTGACTCTCCGAATAAGCACTGTAATAATTCGGTGATCAGAACTCTGCAATTGAGGGCATTACAGGTCACCCAACTTCTTAAGGAAAATTATTTCAGCATATCACAAAATTTTACTGGGACAGCACCTAAATGTCAAGACGAATTATACCAACCAATGGCAGACAGCAGCATTGTTCAATATGGGACTGATTGGACTAATGTGGCTGTTTAAAAGGTAGCTGGTGGTAATGTGTAATGAGACAGGATTAATAAATGACCTCATATTAAAGGATCCTCTAAGCAAGAGTGATCATAACATTATGGAATTTCACATTCAGTTTGAGGGTTTGAAATTTGGTTCTGAAACTAGGGACTCAAATAAAAGCAATTACAAGGGTATGGAGAGAGATTTGGCTGAAGTAGACCGGGTAAATAGGTTAAAAGGTAAAATGGTAGAGAAACAGTGGCAGACGTTTAAAGAGGTATATCACAACTCTCAACAAAGATATATTCCATTGAGAAACACAAGATTCTGAGAAGGATGCAGCATCCATGGCTAACTAAGGAAGTCAGGATGGTATCAAATTGAAAGAAAAGATGTACAATGCTGCAAAGATTACTGGCAGACCAGAAGATTGGGAAATTTTTAGAAATCACAAAAGCATGTCTAAAAACTAAATAATTAGGGAAAATTGGAGTATTAGAGAAAACTAACAATAAACATAAAAACAGACAAGAAAAGCTTTTACAAGCATATAAAAGGGGGGGAAATGTAGCTGAAGTGTGTTTTGTTCCCTCCGAGGGTGAAACTATGGAATTAATAGTGCGAAACCTGGAAATGGCAGAGACGTTGAACAATGATTTTATCTGTCTTCACAATAGAAGACACAAAAAGCATTCCAAGAATCATTGAAAAATAGGGGGCAAAAGGGGGAACTTAAAACAATCACAATCACTGAAGGAAAAAAGTACTAGGAAAACTAAGGCTGACAAGTCCCTTATGGACCTGATGGCTTGCATTCTAAGGTCTTAAAGGAAGTGGATGCAGGGATAGTGAATGCATTGGTTTTAATTTTGCAAAATTCTCTAGATTCTGGAAAGGTCCCAGTGGATTGGAAAATAGCAAATGTAGCAGCACTATTCAAGAAAGCAGGAAACTATAGGTCAAGCCAATTAGTCTAACATCTGTCACTGGGAGAAAGTTGAAATCCATTATGCAGGAGGTAGTAGCAGAACATTTAGAGAATCATAATACAATCGACAGGTTTAACGCGATTTTGTGATAGGGAAATCATGTTTGACAAATTTATTGGGTGCAAGAAGTCTACAAACCGATATAGATAAAGTGAGTGGACTAAAATTTTTCAGTTAGACTATAACGTAGCAAAATGTGAAGTTGTCCACTTTGGCAGGGAGAATAGAAAAACAGAATATTGTTTAAATGGAGAGAGACAGCAGGATATTGCAGTACAGAGGAATCTGGCTATCCATGTCCATGAATCACAAGAAGTTGGCATGCATGTAATTAGGAAGGCAAATGGCATGTTCGCCATTATTGCAAGGGGGTGGAGTATGAAAGTATTTGCTATAAGTAAAAAGTCTTGCTATAACTGTACAGGGGAGATTGGTGAGACTGCAGCTGAAGTACTGTGTATTATTTTAGTTTCCTTACTTCTGGAGGGAAATAGAGAAGGTTCACTAGGCTGATTCCTGGGATGAAAGGGTTGTCCTATGAGGAAAGGCTGAGCCTATACACATTGGAGTTCAGAAGAGTGAGGGGTGATCTTATTGAAACATAGAAGATCCTGAGAAGGCTTGACAAGAGGCTGAAAGGGCTTTTGCCCTTGTGGGAGAATCTAGAACTAGGGGACACTGTTTAAAAATAAGGGGTCTCCCATTTAAAATGAAGATGAGGAAGAATTTCACAAGAATTAGGAGCAGGAGTAGACCATATGACTCTTCGAGCCTGTTCCGTCATTCAATATAATCATGGCTGATCTTGGGCTTCAACTCCACTTCCCTGCCTGCTCCCCATGTTTCTTGATTCCCTGAGAGACCAAAAATCAATCTATCTTAAATGTATTCAATGATGGAGCATCCAC
Organism: Carcharodon carcharias; assembly: GCF_017639515.1. Classification (NCBI taxonomy): domain Eukaryota; kingdom Metazoa; phylum Chordata; class Chondrichthyes; order Lamniformes; family Lamnidae; genus Carcharodon; species Carcharodon carcharias. The sequence continues at coordinate 44,142,520 of NC_054472.1, read as the reverse complement.
AGCCTTCTGGGGCAGAGAATTCCAAAGGTTCACAACCCTCTGAGGTAAGTAATTACTACTCATCCCAATCCTAAATTATCAGCCACTTATCCTAAGACTGTGCCCATGTGTGCTAGATTCCATAACCAGTGGAAACAATCACTCAGTGTCTAACCTATCAAGTCCCTTCAGAATCTTGTATGTTTCAATGAGATTGCTTCTCATTCTTCTAAACGCTAGAGAAAATAGACCCATTTTTCTCAGCCTCTCTTGATAGGATAATCCCCTCAACCCAGGCACCAAATTAGTGAATCTTTGCTGTACCATCTCCAATGCAAGTATATCCTTTCTTCAGTGTGAGACCAAAAGTACACACTCCAAATGTGGTTTCATCAAAGCTCTGTACAACTCTAGCAAGACTTCTCTATTCCTGTACTTCAATCCCCCTGCAATAAAGGCCAATGTGCCATTTGTCTTCCTAATTGCTTGCTGTATCGGCACATGTTATGTTAAATTCTAGCATTCCTTGTACAAACACACTCAAGTCTCTTTGAACATCCACACTTACGAGTTTCTCACTTTTTAAAAAAATATGCAGCTCTTCTTTTCTTTTGATCAAAGTGAATAACTTCACAATTCATTACATTATAATCCATCTTGTCCACTCACTTAATCTGTCTATATCTCTTTGCGGCCTCTGTGTCCTCCTATCCCTCAGATGACTGCAGACAGATGTGCTTTAAAAGAAAAGTGTTTTTCTTTATTCTTTCATGGTTATGGGGGTATGTTGCCCATCCCTCACTGCCCTTGAACTGAATGGTTTGTTAGGCCTATTCAGTGAGGAGTTATGGGTCTGGAGTCACATATAAGCCAGGCCAAGTAAAGATGACAGACTTTCTTCCCTAAAGGATATTTGTGAACTAGATGGGTTTTTAGAACAATCAATGATAGTTGTCATGGTCAACATTATTGAGACTAATGGACTAGCTTTATATTCCAGATTTATTAAATGAATTTAAATTTCACCAGCTGCTATAGTGGAATTTTAACCTATTCCCCAGTGCATTAGCCTGGGTCTCTGGATTACCAATTCAGTGACATTAGTCACTGTCTCCACTGTCATAACCCTCAAGAACAGAAAAATGAAAAGTTTACTCGTAGGTTTTTAAAAAAGATAAATGTTTATTATCTAACATGTGAAACGTATGTACAAAGCACCCACTCTCACAGGCACACAAGATTACAGATGAGGTAGCATGCAATTAGGTCTTAAAAGTCCAAAAATTCACCGTCACCTTCGAGATGAAGGATTGAAATGTTGCAGGCCTGTGATTTCTTTTTGGTCTACTGAAGAAATAGTGGTTGGACATTTATGAAGATGGATTTGCAGTGGCTTATTGCTTACAGTGGCAGATTTCTTAGGCTTCACTCCAGCTGAGGTGTATTTGAACCTCTGCAGTGAAAATCTGATTTGGTTCTCAAATAGGCAGGTCAAGACCAGCCTGAATTCTCTGCCACCTGATGGATTTTAGGCAGAGTCCTGTTCTTTTGCTGGTCTGGAATTCTTTCTTTTTCTGCCCCTGCTCCTGCAATGTGAAGAAAATATAAGAAACCTGGTTTATGTCACATGACCATAGTATCCATTTTCCATTGTCCTCACAAGTGGTCTCTGACAACTTGGCCTTTGACACACAGTGGTGTTGGGGTTTTACCCACTTACACATTTTAGTGATAGAATGGAATTCTTCTCATCCCCATTCTTCGAATTCCATTCTGAAGCCAAAATTTCTGCATGTCTGTTCCGAACAAGTTTCTGTAACTATTTAGAAAATGGTAACCACTAATCCACAGAAAAGGTTGTTTACATTTTAATGCCTTCTCAATGAAATGTCCAAAAATGTGATCTTAAGGCTGTGTCCAGACTGCAGGCTGGCTTCCAGGGCCTTATGTAGCTCCATGTATATTGACATAAAACAAAAAAGGTCAGCTGACCTCTCTACCCTATTTGTTTTAAAAGCAGTGTGCCCATTTCCTTAAAGTTCATTTCAAATCAATTTGTGAGACCATATCTGCGAGCATGACAAGCAATACCTTAATTAGAAAGAAAGCATTTAAAAATAATTTGAAATGAGGGCTGATCTGCTGAGTCTATTAATCTCATATATTAAATATGCATAATTAGTGGAGATTTTCTGATTCTATTGGCTAGAGGCAACGCTATGCAGTTTGTCTGCCAGCCAGTATTTGAATTTGATGGTATTCCTATTTACAAGTGCTGATTGGGAGTAGTTATTCTGTTTTTAAGCCATCCATGCTGAGAATTTCTATTAGTTGGCAAAAACTTTTCAGGATGAAATTTGCTCTCAAAAAATTTTGACAAAAGTAAAGGGTCATGAACAATGAGAATCATCCCCTGTCAGTGTTGCTGTTGGATGCATTCAGGAAAAAGGCTACAATCCCTCAGATGCAGGACAAATCAATTCTTGATCTCAAATAAAAACAGAAAATGCTGGAAAAACTCAACAGGTCTGGCAGCATCTGTGGAGCGAGAAACAGAATTAACATTTCAAGTCTGTGTGACGCCTCTTCCGAGCCAAAGAGACGTAGAGACGTGATGCATTTTATACTGTTTAGGTGGGGTTGGAACGAGATAGAAGGTCAGGGATAGATGACAGCTAAGGAGAGATTGACGAAGATGCCATGGACACAACAAAGGGAGTGTTAAAGGTAGTGGCAAAGAGTAAAGAAGGTGCTGATAGTGACTTCTAACTTTTTCCACCTGCTCCTCCCCCTCTTAAACAGTATAAAACCCATGATATTTCTACTACTTTAGCTCTGAAGAAGAGTCATATGGACTCAAAACATTGGCCAGGATTTTCTGAGCCCCCCAGCGTTGGGCGCGTTTGGTAGTGTAAGCTGACAATATGTCACGTTCAGTTTCACGGCAGTGTGAAACCAGTTTGCGATCGTCCTCTTGGCCCACTGATGGCGGGCTGTGTTTCCTGCCTTCAGACGTCAGGGCCTCATTGTAATACATCAGCATATCATTATAAGGCATCCCCCCAGCTGGATTGTTTGCCCACGTTAGTGGGAAAACACACCGATGTGTTTCACAACAGCACATAAGCAATGTTCACCTGGCGGGCTGCTACTTTGCTCGCAACTTCAAGGTTTGTTTGCCTACCTTGCAAACTCACTCGCAGTCATCAGTGCCAGGTTTTACAGGTAGCATTCAATCACTTTTATGGGGGCTCATGGGTAGGCCTCTACCTACCAGATCAGCCATATGTGGGTAGCTTTTCAATGGCTGCAGGGTTAGGACTTGCTTGGGGAAGGGGGAGACGTGGCCTCAGGCAAAGGAAGAGGCTGCAGGGCGAGGGCTGTACTGGGGAAGGAGGGTATCCCAGGGTGTGTGTGGGGTCACATGCTGATCTGTGCAAATGGTCTCAAGATGGTGAGGGCTGAGGAGGCAGTCTCCGGAGGAGATGAGGCCCGAAGGACATTTGAGGGTATGTGTGTGAGAATGGGTTGTGATGTCCCTTGTGCTGGCAGAGTGAGGTGCCAGTGAATGTGTGATGGACTTGAGTGTGTGAGTTTAGAGTGATGAGATGGTTGCCACACCTAGCTACTTGGATGAGATCATTCATCCTCTATCTGCACTGGATGGCCAACCTCTTCTGTGCAGCATTGGCAATGACCACTGTTGCCATTGCCTACCAAGCCAGAGTGGTAATATATCTGCACCCCCTGAGGCCAGAGTGGGGGTATTGGACATCCACATCCAAAAGGCACTTGAGGGCTGCAGTCTTCTTGCCTTTAGGGGCTATGTCTTCTTTGCTACTGTCTTGGGCTGGAAGCACTGAGAAGTGTGTGGCAGCTATACTTTAATTGTGGTGCCTGGCATGATGAAGCGACGAGATGATGGTGTGGCGGGTGAATGAGAGCCTGCCCGCCTTAGAAACAGCGTATTTCCTGGGAATGCATAAATAATGTGGTGGGTTTAAGATATGGCTTGAAAACCCGCCATTGTGGCCAGCCCGACCACTACAGCACTTGGTGCAAATCTTGATTCTGCCCATTAACTCTGTTTCTCTCTCCACAGATGCTGCCAGACCTGAGTTTTTCCAGCATTTTCTGTTTTATTTCAGATTTCCAGCATCTTCAGTATTTTGCTTTCATCTGAGTTCTTGAACTCATTTGTTCCCTTCTCTATAAGAACTTTTAAAGGAGTTTGATGAATGGATGAGGATATGGACTCAAGATGCGACTCAGTGATGGATTATTTCAATACATTGGAATAGTTTTAATACATTTTAATTAAGTTTATAGTTCAGGTGATTAGATGATTTTCTTTCTTTTAATTTTTATTATTCATTTATACATAATTTTTTTAATGAACGAGCAATGTACCCAAAATAAATTTCCATGTGGACAATAAAATGAATTGAATTGAAACACACAAAAACTCAGTAAGGATTGGTTCAAATATAAAAGGGTCAATTTTAACCCCAATTTATGCCCAATACGAGCTATGCTGATGGGGAATTAAGATGTCAAAGAGTTTGTGTCACATTCCTGATGCTTTCCCGTGCTCCACCAACTTAATTAAACTTCTGAACAACGAGTGCTGTCTGTCACAGCCAGATGGAGGTCTGCTTCAGATTTAAATGTCATGGCTCAATGATGCCATTTAACGCAAAAGCTCAGGAGACCCAGATAGGACCATACACAAAACCAGGCCCTGTTGACAGGAGAAGCCAGGAGGGGCTAAGGTAAGTATTTAAATTATCTTTACGGTAGATTCATGCTTCTTGGTGCAACAAATAATCCTTGGCTGCCCCAGGTTTCTTCCCCACCTCTTGCAGCTGCTGTCAGCCTGGACCTCCTCGTAGATGATTTACCTTACTTAGAATCATTTCCTTCAGTCTTTGATGCTGTCTGGCTCCTAGCATGATTTCCAGCCCCAACTGCTGATCAGGACATTGGTTCTGAACTCCACGGAGACAAATCTGAATTTTACACATGAGGACTTGGGGTTAGAAGGGCCTGGGCTTCTCTCTTCAAGGAGTCATCAGGGGTTTCTTCCTGCCCCACAGCCTGTCCATCCCAAATATACTGTAATTTCAAATTACGGCTAAAATAACACTCTCTAATTATCATGCAAAGATACAAAGATTCCAAACCTCCATCAGTATTCCCTGTTTTTATCAGAGAGTGGCTAAGGAGCACCTCTTTTGTTAAAATTAATAATTCCTAAATTTCCATGAGGAATTTATGAATTGATGATAACTCTAAAATAGTCTTGTTTAAAATGTAGTTGTTTCTAGGTTAAATCCAGGTTCGAATCCTATTTCAATATTAGACAGCTGTTCATTTTACTAATTACTGCAAATATTTTATACTTTAAGAGTGAGCATGCATAAATCAGTTACTTTTATCAAAATAAAAGCTCAATGCAAAAGAAAGTTATTAATTTAAGTATTGTAGCCCCAATTGGGTTCATTTGTGAGTAAATGAGACACGTGAAACATTTTGTCTATCAGATGCTGGTCAATCTGTCATGCGCTTCCAGCAATTTATTGTAGAGCTGTGATTATTTTTTGCTTCATCTGTTCAGCTTTCTAGAATATTCTTCAAAAGTAAGCATACACTATGATTACAGTTTACTGTATCATTCCAACTGATTGACTTGCTGCCGGTAATTCATTTGTTTAAAGTTCTTTCAAAATACAACACTGGTGGCTTTCTAAATGCGTCTTTGAAATTACCAGCCATTACAAATTGTCCAACTTTTGGAAATGCCAGAGACTCTGGTAGAACCTGCGCTTTAGTTTCTGGAGATGCAAAAAAAGTCTTCAGGTCATAATTAGTGCTATGAAAGAGATTAATTGGAAGTGAGGAAAAGCCATGGAAACACAGCATTGCCATGGCAACAACTGATGCTGGCTAAATAAGCCTGAGGTGAGACTCCGAGCAGTAGAGCAGAGAGATTCTCCTTCACTGAAGACAGCTGTCAGCTTTGTGTTCGTGAGTAGTTCTATATTGCAAAGTGTGTGTGTTGTTGATTGAACTTATATTCCTAGCTAAATCTTTAAAACAGTGACAGTGATACAGTTAGCACAGAGCAGTAAAACCTAGCTATTGATAAAGCTTTTAAAAATGAGGTAAGTATAATTATCCTCATGATAAGGGTTTCAGTTATAGTACGAGCTCTGTTCAAAGGTTACAGAAGTTTACATCTAATTTTTCAAACTCTATTTCATACAATCTTAGAGAACAATCAAATTATATACTTTGCTAAGAATTATAAAGTACATAGTTCATTTAGGAATGGATTGTGAACAAGCCATGTATTGTGAAGCAACGCAACTTTCTGCAAGGCCATGAAGACTTGTTTAGAAAGTGCTGTTTTACCATGTATAGCACTGTAATGGAAATCTGAGCTTGATTGTAATTAAATCATCCTTATGTTAGCCAATTAGTTTTTATCTTTCACACATGAAAGAAGTTGCTTCAGTTTTTTTGCCAGTTACAATTCTTCTTTAACACCCAATAAGTTTAAGTTTGTTTTTTCATCAATAATTGAGCAGTTAGAGCTCAATACACGGAGAAATAGGTGTCAGCGGCAAAGATTTTGCATTCAACTGTTGCTGTAGTTGTATAGATATGTTAAACAAATTCCTTGTTTCATGTAATTGATAATCTCTGTATTATGAGTTGGGATAAAGCTAGTATAACTGTACAAAAGCCACTGAACGGGACCTGAGTGTGCATTTTGCCAGGGTGTGGGGAATTTGAACAAGTTAATGGTCAATATGATGGTCTGGTTAAGCTAAAAGTAATTGCATTTTTTAGTTAGGGATACTAATAAAATATATGTAATTCTTAGGTTTGTCATTTCATTACCTCATACAGTTTTATAATATTGAGTTGAATCTAGAAGCATAGGCTTATCAATTTTTTAAAAAGTCTCGAGATGTGAGGATCACTAACAAAACCAGTATTTATTGCCCATCCTTGTTGCCCAGACTGTGTTTCTTTTACAATTAGTGCATTCTACTTAGCATTTTACACATGGGCCAAAGAATTCAGAGGGGAAAATACTGGCTAAAGCTCAAACGGCACAGAGAATTATGCTGCACAATCAGTGTCCATCCGTTGTGATGAAGGCAACATGTAAACTTCATGCTGCATACTAATTTAAGTGATAGTAGCATGTAGCTCAGGGCTAAGTGCGATGCTGAGTGGCTGCACGCCTCAGCAGGAGACTCAAGTTCATGTAAAGCTAGCACCACTAAAAGCCAGCCTGAACTATTTAAAGCCACCCTGCAGCTCTTAAAGAGGAGATGCATTCTGGGAGCAGTAAGTGATGGAATCGTTTGTGGAAGAGTCTCTGAGCAGGGAGAAGAGTGAAAATGTAGGAACAGGGCAGAGTGTGCTCCAAAGTTCTGGGTCTATGGTATTGGAGGTGGACAGGAGGAGAGAGGTTTCTTCCCACAGGGGACCAAGAGGCCTTCCAGATAGATGTTGAAAAGGCAATGGGAGCAGAAACCATCGCTGTCGATGCCAGTGGGGTAACCTCAATGACTTGGATGCAGTACAGGAAGAAATTCAATTACCTCACACAAGTGATCGGTCAATGCATCTTCACATGCTGTATCCTTGCAAATGAAGCAGAAACCTCACACTGCTACATTCACCATCCCACTTCACTCACCTCACCTTCACACACATAACACTACTGCAAACCTCACTGCCAACTATTCAAGGTATATTTCCCAAACACATTACACCACGCTACAAACACCTTTTCCTCTCTCGAACTTGATATGGTGGTGTTCAACCCCAAGGCAGCAACATCTAACCAGCGGGGGCAGGCACTAAACATGCCCTCACCCTCTTGGGTGGGGTGATGCTGGGAACAATTGGTGGGGCCACGACTGTATTCACGGTCAGTGCTGACATTGAACCTGAGAAGCTGACGCTATGTTCCTACCGAATCCACCTGCTCATATCCCACTACTCCTCATCCCGCAAATCTTCTGACATACAAGCAGCAAATCATGTACGTATGCACTGCTTGCTTTCATCCCTGCTGACACTGCAACACAACCCTTATGTCTTTCTTCTTTCAGGTATGCAAGAATTGACACCGGATCAAATAATGCTGCAGGAGCATGAAGTGCAGGAGCAACAGGACACTGATGATGAAGAAATGATCTCTCATTCACAACCACTAGGTCAGATGCTAACACCATAAGAACTTTAGAAGCAACACAGAGGAAGGATTTGAGTGTGGTGAGTTTCCATACATGAGTATGCTGCAGTGAGGGCAGAGGCAAAAGGGTGACATGGCCTTGTGAAGAGCAAGGTCACACACAAGTTGTGCTGCTGAGGAATGGGCAGTGGGTATACACGGTGAAATGCTTGGTTGCATTGGCAGTCAAGAATGAGGCAGGCCAGCACCAACCTAGTACAGGGCCTTGCTCAGAGCTTGGAGTCCATTTCCTTCCAGTGTGGAAGTGGTGGCCAGCTTGACGGCACTTGTAGAACTGATCATGATGCAGCATCTGAATGCTAATGTATCAGCTTCCATTGCAGCACAAGTAAAAACCATTCAACATCTAAATGCTGCAGTGAAAGCTCAGACTTAGATCATGAAACCTCAGTTTGTAACCATGAAAGTGCAGGTTGGTGTTATGTATGGAGCACAAACCTATTGTCCTCTCTCGGGATGACAGTACTTGTCCTCCCACCACTGCCATTTCACCAGTGCCTTGCTGTTGTGTCTCTGCCAGCCAGCCCAGAACAGCTGTCATCCATGTTGCAGTCTGAAGCCAGGCCTTCTAGGGCCAGAGCTGCTCGAGGATATCCTGCAAGCCATCTGCAGTTACCCCAATGTCAGCAACTTTCCACCAGCCACTGGGAAAGCACATATTAAGTGCAAAGGTACCTTCACGCAGGTACGAAGTGAATGCACAAAGGGTGATTGGTTGACATTTGTATGGAATATTGGTTGGTTTGTTTGATAAAGTTGATTTGGAACGCTTGTTTGGTGATAGCTTTTACTTCAACATTGTACACAAGGTGTTGTGACGATCAGTCACAAAGAGAAGGGAAGGTATGAGGACTGTTTTAAAATGGGGATTTTGGATTGTGCTCAATGGAATGAACCATGGTTGAATGAGGCAATCACTGACCACCCAGCAAGAAAAACAGTGTTGGTTGCTTCCTCCCTTCCTCTTTTCTCCTATTCTTCACCTGCTGGCTATATTCCCGGTGGCAAGGGCTATGCCCTCATGATGTAGATTTTATGCAGGGCGTAACAGATCATGACGATCAAGAGATCTCTTGTGCAGCAGCATGGTTTCTCATTATATGCATGCTGGCTGTATATAGCTGAATAGCACAGCATAGTCATAAGCTAAGTGTTAAGTAGATAACCAATATTGTCCAGCAACCATCCTCTGCTTTCAATTGGTGGCTCAGGAAAGAGTGGATGTGGGCATATAAATTCAATATGACTGCTGCTAAGTTAGTGGATATTCACTTGCATGATGAACAGAACATGGTCAAACACATCAGACAGTTGAACCTTTGCGGTTGCATTTAGATCCAACACCTGAAAAGCCATTGTATACAGTCAATAGGACTGCCCCATGTGAAAGCCCACTAACCTGGACATGCCCATTCCACCTGCTTTGCTCAGAGTTTACAATGAGCTCCCTCTCCTGCCATAAACAGTGTCAGTCACCTCCCTGATGCAACGGTAGAGGCAAACTGGGAGATGTTATAGGCAAACTGCTCCAGCCTGGAAAGATCCCCAAAGCAAAGAAATTCAGGGCTACATGGTCACCTTCACAACCACTGGTGCGCTCTCCTTGCTGAGGTCTTCCTGCAAAAGGTGGCAATTTCCTGTCAATACCTCCTTAATAAAACAGAATCGGTTTACACACTACTTCTAGTTTTAGGCAAGGTAAGTGCAATGGTGTAGAAAAACCCTAGTGGATAAGGCTGAGAGCCCACCTCCAACGCCCCCCCCCCCTTCCTCCTCCTCCTCTTCCCTCTCTGAACAACTTGTCCTTTCCTGCCTCTGCTGCATTTCCCTCCAATGCTGCAGGCCAAGGGGGATGGTAACTATAATATTCATGACTGGGAGCAAGTGGCCTGTCTACAACCCTTGAAATCAAAACCAAGGCCTCCACTATGTGCAACAACACTTTCTGTTGACTTCACCAATTTGAAATAACTCTGCAGACCACCAAACTCAGACAGAGCCTACTGCAATGAAGCAGCAAGTACGCTGAAAGGAGTTGATAAACCCTTTAAATAGCACTGGAGGGGGGTGGTTCTTGCTGTTGTTGAGCACATGCTCAGTGATGTGTCTTAAGAGTGGGTATTAGCTGAACCAGTCAGAGTGTAAATGGCAGTGCTGGCATCACAATCTACCTACTCTGTATATTTTCACCACACTCTTCTGAAGTCCACACTGCTGACTTGCCCAAAATAGCATATAGTTTGGGTACTATTTTGGGACTAATACCAAACCTGTGCTGTGGTGCAAGACTTTGTGGCCAGAATGTTTATATGGACAGCCTCATGACAATAGAAAAGTCAAACTACATGGTTGATTAACACAAAAGTAATGGATTGGTACATATTTCCAATGCTAAATTAATCCGAGTCTTCATGAACTGGACCTTCATCCATAGTAATTAGATATACCAGTAACAACCTTTGCATAGACACACTTCCTACCAACAAACATTACTTTCTGTTGTCATAATTCTTTGGTCGGGAGGATTGTGATCGGGAGGAGGGGGAGGGAGGAGTTTGGTTATAAGGGCGGGGGGTGTGAGGCGGAGTTGGTACTGCTTTCCTGTGTACTATTTATAAATTGGAATGTTGTACCAACACATTAATAAAGAATAAGCTTACATTTATATCATTTCTTTATGCCCTAAGAGCATCTCAAAGTGATTCATAACTACTTGAATACTGTTGAAGCTTGGTCATTGCTGTGTGCAACTTGGCTGTCTCACAACGAATTCTGAACAGTGACTATAACAATGAGATAAATGATCAGGTCACCTGTTTTTAGCGCAGAGAAAAATGTTGGCCAGGTTATCGCGACTATTTTTCAAATAGTAAAATGATATATTTTATGTCAATTTAAAAGAGAATATGAAGACAGATATTGGCCAGAACTTTCCTTCCCCATTGGCGTCAGGTGTTACGGCAGGCAAGAGCGAATGATATAGTGGGAAGGCCAAAAATCGGTTTCACAACGTCATGAAACCAGTTTGCAATCGTCCACTCCTCCCATCAATGGTGGGCCGCGTTTACTGCCACCGGATGCTGGGAAAATCATTTTAATACATCTGCATTTAATTATAATCCTGGCCCTCCAGAATCATCTCCCCATTTTGGATCATTCGGACACGTTGTCTTGATTGCACACTGGTATGTTTCACAACAACAGGCACCTGATAAGCTGAATATCTAGGGGAACTCGGACGTGAACGCACACTAATGTTGCACAGCACTCGTGAGGGCTGACCATTTGACTTTATGGTTCAAGGTTGACGCATTCAGGCGAGGGCACAGGCAAGTGGCTCTTTCTCGGCCAGTTGAAAGTGCAGTGCTGGAGCATGGGCTGCACTGTTGTTGGGGGGGCCAATACGGTCTGATGGTAGGGCTCAAGCACACGCAGGTGGGGCGGGGGAGGGAAGCTGTCACACATTAGGAAAACCTTGTATAAAGTGACCACTCCTCCGCAGCTGAAACAGTTCAGGCACAGCCACATTAACATGCATGGAGTTGAGCCTTTAGCTTATCTGCCCACTCGAGCAACAGAAAGGCATGAAAGTGCCACCAAATGCTCCACAGCTTTTCACCCTTAGGCGTGGACTGCGGAACAATTGGATGAGTTGTACAATCTCCTTGCAAAAGTTGGTCATGGAGCAGTCACTGGTGGAGGTGCTCACAGCCCCTTACAATGTCTTCATTCAGACTTGGACCAGCCTCCCACATGGTTCAAGCTAACAGTGCAGCCTTGTAGCGGGGGTTAGGAGAATGCCTGAGCTGAGAGCACAGCATGCAGACAATGGGCGAAGCTGCCACCAATCGGTCAGATGGAGTTGGGTGGAGGTGGGTGTGGTTTTGGGCAGCCATGCAGCGCACTAAACTCTGGCCATCCAAGTGATGACCAGCACTCTCCCGCATGCATTAAAGGGTCTTCAGACACTTAACCAAGAGAAATTCTTAGTACGCCCATGCTAACCCACGTGTCTCTCTCTCATCCTGCAGAGGAGTACATCAGGAGCATGGAGTCTGGAGTGTGGTGATTGAACTGTATGCCTTGTGGCTTACAAAGAGCAGAGACAAAGGAAAAGAGAGCAACGGAGGTGCCTGGCTGGGCAGAGGGAGGAACAGTACCCTCAAGAAGGGGTGGCACCTAGCTAGACGCAGGGTCTACAGACGGTGGTTGTCATTCATGCAGACGACCGAGAACCAGTGTCACTGAAGACTGCGCATATCCAGGGAATTGGTTGGTCACATCTGCCACCTGCTGAAGGATTTGACGTAACGGGGACATGGCCAGTGGCTGTGAAAGTGACCGCAGCACTCAATCTTTATGGCAGTGGCTCCCGATATCGCAAGCCTGTACCCACAAATGCATCCTGAAGGTCATGGACGCCATATTGGCGAAGGCACACAACTTTGTGCATTTTGCCTGGGATCAGGAAAGCAAGAGTCTTGGGCTTTGCATAGATCTCAGGTATCCGACAGGTGCAGAGTGCACTTGTGTGATGCTCATAACTCCGCGGCAACAAGCAGTCAACTACATCAACTGCGAGGGCTTCCACTCGCTGAAAGTTCAGCTGGTGTGTGACCACCACAAATGCATCCTGCAGATCTAGGGAGTTCCTAGGGAGTGTCCATGACTCCTACATCCTTAGCAGGTCTCAGATCCCTGACATCTTCCAGGGTCCACAGAGGCTGCAGGGATGGCTCCTCGGGGACAAGGGCTACCCGCAGAGGACGTGGCTGGTGACATTCGTGCAGCGGCCTCAGAGTGCAGAAGAGAGAAGGTACAATAAGGCTCATGCTGCAACTCGCACTTTGGTGGAGCAAACCATCGGAATGTTGAAAATGAAGTTCCAGAGCCATACCATTGTCGCCTGCTGTGCCACTTCAGAACCTGATGCTACAACGGCGGGAGGAGCTGGCTGAGGAGGAGATGGAGGAGCTGTACGTCTCCTCTGATGAAGAGGGCGGTGACAGGGGATGAGGGTGAGGAGGTCCTCGAAGGTATGGATGTTGGCAATGAGACCATCTCACTGGCTTGATGAGGTAGGCGTGCTCGGAAGGCCCTCATAGCTGCTAGGTTTGTGGAGGATGAAGACATGCTTTGGAAACACCATAGATCCCCAAATAGCTTAGAATGTCTGGCTGATGGCAGATTGCTTATGCTCTGAACAGGGTCATATCATGGAGATACAGTGGGGAAACTTTAACTTCTCCTGATCCTGTGGCATCCTTCGTGAGTTGAGCCCTTCAGGACCACACTGTCACCGGACACAATGTTGATGAGATCAAACGTGTTAACATGAGAGGATGTGGGGCACCTATAGGGAGGAGGATCTACAATTGCACACCCTGGGGCCATCCCCCCAGGTGACTCCAGGTGAGTCGAGCCCATTCAAACCCCCTCTTCCTGTGACCCCTGCAGCTCCAGTTCCACAGGCTCTGGGAAGGTTGCACCAAGTACAGGGAAGAGGCCCTGGACTGAGATACCTGTCTTTATCTTGTGCAGGGACCAAGGTTTCACAGCTGAGTGACACAAACACTGCTCAACAGAATAAGAAGCCATAGGGAAAGAGATATTCTTGAGAGTTTATTCACAATAGTGAACATGGTGTACATGTGATTAACACCCATGCCAGGCTGTACAACATCCACAGCAGAGGCGGAGGCAGCCTGCTGGCTGCTACACCATGTCTATGATGATCTTGACGGGCGTCCTCTGGAAAACCAAGACCAGGAGGGCCCCGGCCTGCATTCAGGGTGTGTGGCAGTGGCACTCTCCTCAACCTGTGGAACTGGAGCTGCTGGGGTCACAGGAAGAGGGGATGGGCTGGACATTCCCGCAGTCGCCTGGGGGAATGGCTCCAAGCTGTGCACCTGCCAACCCTCCTTCCTATAGGTCCCTGAAAGCCCCTGGCTAATTCTTTGAGGACAAGGGGAAGTTGAAATGAGATCGAGCTGCCCTGAACCCCTCTTACGTTGCCACTGGTACTCGAACTATGGCATCAGCGATAGAGTTCAGCCCGTGCAGCAGTGCAGAACCGATGTCTGGACTAAGGTCTCCACTGCAACTGCCATCCTTTCAGTGTTGACTTTGATACATTGGCATGATACCGCTATTACCTTAGCCTGAAGGTGGATGGACTCCTCCATTGTGCCTTGCAATATGAGGAGTGCAGTGAACATCCTTTCCTGATGTTCCTGAGCTTACCTTTGCAGCTCCAGCAACTGAGGCTTGACAGAGTCCAGAGGCTCCTCAATTCACTTGGACTCAGCAGATTTCTGGTTTCCAGCAGGTTCTGGTCTCCATCTGGTTCACTAATGCCCTTTAGAGAAGGAAATCTGTTGTCCTTGCCTGGTCTGGCCTACATGTGATTCCAGACCCATACCAATGTGGTTGACTCTTAAATGCTCTCTGGAATGGCCTATCAAGCCACTCAGTTGTAACAAAATGCTACAACATCACAAAAAAAGGAATGAAACCAGACGGACCACCTGGCATCGACCCAGGCACTGGAAATGACAACAGCAATTTCAGCCCTATTGATCCCGCAAAGTCCTCCTTACTAACATCTGGGAGCTAGTGCCAAAATTGGGAGAGCTGTCTCAGACTAGTCAAGCAATGGTCTGACATAGTCATCCTCACGGAATCAGATAATGTCCCAGACACCACCCTCACCATCCCTGGGTATGTCCTGTCCCACTGGCTGGACAGGCCCAGCAGAGGCGGTGGCACAATGGAATACAGTTGGGAGAAAGTTGCCCTCTGAGTCTTCAACATCAACTCTGGAGCCCATGAAGTCTCATGGCATCAGGTCAAATGTGGGCAAGGAAACCTGCTGCTGATTACCATGTACTGCCCTCCCTCAGCAGATGAATCAGTGCTCCTCCATGTTGAACACTGCTTGAAGGGAGCACTGAGGGTGGCAAGGGTGCAAAATGCACTCTGGGTGGCGGACTTCAATGGCCAGCACCAAGAGTGGCTCAGTAGCACCACTACTGATGGAGCTGGCTGATTCCTAATTGACATGGCTGCTAGACGGGGTCTGTGGCAGGTGTTGAGGGAACCAACAAGAGGGAAAAACATACTTGACCTCATCCTCACCAATCTGCTTGTTGCATGAATGGGAGAATGAGTGGTGGAAGGTGTGGGCGAGCACTGTGATGGGTTTTCAAGAAGCGCGTCATCAGATTCTTCTTCTGAGTTTTCTTTGGGGCTTGAGTTGAGGACCTTAGTCATGGACCCCTTGGCTGCTTCCCAGATGTGCCTGCAAAAGCAAGGAGAGATAATTAGTGCATGGGAGGGAACTGTGGAACAGGAGAACTGACTCAGCATGGTTGTCCGATGGATGTTTTACTTCTGGATCCTCACTTGGTTGAGCAGTGTCTACCTCACCATCAGCGCAGATCGCCGCCAGCCAGTTGAATAAGTCTCTATTTTCAAAGTCTGTGAAAACCTTGATTTCAGCCATTCCTCCACTCGTTTGAGACCTCACCCTTTTGTTGTGAGCGGGCTTGTCCTGCATGAATACAGATGGAGTAAGTGTGAGCAAGACGCCTGCCAGACCAGATAACAAGAACATAAGAACATAAGAAATAGGAGCAGAAGTAGGTCATTTAGCCCCTCGAGCCTGCCCTGCCATTCAATAAGATCATGGTTGATCTACTTGTGCTTCAATTTCCACATTCCCATCTACCCTGGATAACCTTTGATTTTGTTGCCCAACAAGAATCTATCCACCTCTGCCTTAAAAATATTCAGTGACCCCGCCTCCACCATCTTCTGAGGCAGAAAGTTCTAAAGTCTCACAACACTCAGAGAAAAAATTCTCATCTGTAGTGCGAAGGACACACACGCACGGGAGCACTGGGGGTTGCCGCGTGCACCTTCGTCTTATGTTATGCCAGAGAAATCATGCATTCAGCCGAAGGAACGGGTTCTGGTGCCCAGAGCGCTTGCTGGATGAGACACTCTGGGTCGAGGCGGCAGACCTGGCAACCGACACCCGTTCCTCCTAAAAGGACGAACCCTAATTTTAAAACAGTGCCCCCTAGTACTAGACTCACCCACAAGAGGAAACATCCTTTACACGTCCAACTTGTCGCGGCCATTCAAGCTCTTCAATAAAATCACCCCACACTCTTCTAACCTCCAGTGGAAACAAGGCCAGCCTGTCCAACCTTTCCTCAGAAGACAATCTGCTCATTTCATGTATCAATCTAGTAAACCTCAATTGAACCACCTCCAATGTACTTATATCATTCCTTAAATAAGGAGACCAAAACTGCACACAATATTCAAGATGTGGTCTCTCCAATGCCCTGTATAACTAAAGCATAACATCCTTACTTTTATGTTCAATTCCTCTTGTAATAAAGGATTGCATTGCATTAGCCTTAATTACTTGCTGTATCTGCATAATAACTTTTTGTGACTCATGCACTAGAACATCTAGATCCTTCTGCACCTTGGAATTCTGCAGTCATTCTCCATTTAAGTGATATCTTGTTTTTTTATTCTTCCTGCCAAAGTGAACAACTTCACACTTCCCCACATTAAACTTCATTTGCCAGATCTTTGCCCACTCACTCAACCTATCGATATCTATCTGTAAACTCCTTTTGTCCTCTTCACAACATACTTTACTACCTATCTTTGTGTCATCTGCAAATTTAGCTATCACGCCATCGCTCCCCTCATCCAAGTCGCTGATACAAATTGTGAAAGGTTGAGGCCCCCACAGACACCTGCATGATTCCACTCATCTCATCCTGCCAATCAGAAAAAAAGCCAGTTATAAATACCCTCTTTCTGCCACAAGGATTCCTGGTATGTATGTGGTGGTGAGTGGTGCCACGGACGGGATGAGGAGATGATCTGCAGGGCAAATGAAGGTGTGAATGGTGATGTCCCTTGAGCTGGCAGTGAATGAGATCCCTGTGGATGTGTGATGGGTTTGTGAGTGTGTGAGTTAACAGTGATGAGAAGAGTGACTTACCTTGGCAGAATGGAGGAAATCATTTATCTTCTTTCTGCACTGAGTGGCTGACTTCTTTTGCAGGGTGTTACCACTGGCCACCGCTGCTACTGCCTCCCTGCTGGATTGGTGACCTTGCTTGCTGGTCTTCGCCCAGAGAGGGGGTAGAGGAATTGGCTGCACTGCATCCTGTAGGCATCGCTAAATCTGGGGTCAGCTTGTCTTTGGCAGCCACCAGTTCCCAGCAGCGTCCTATCTGTTGAAGAGTGGTAGCTCTGTGCAGGGGCAGTCTTTAAATATGGTGCCTGGTTTATTGAAGGCCTGATCTGATAGCGCGGCGGACGAATCAGAGGCCACCTTGCCAGCAGCCTGGTGTGTTTCCCGGGAATGCATAATTAATGAGGCAGGAATGGGACGAAAGGGCATGAAAAGTCGCCATTGCGACCAGCAGCTAAAATGTCCTTTTTCCCTCCCGCTACCACACTTAGTGCAACTTTTGGATGATTCCACCCATAATGTTGCATCCAAAATATAAGTTAAGTCATCACAGGTGAACTTCACACATCAACACTCTATACTTATAATTCATCTTCATTCTGAAAGTGTCTAATCAACTTCAACATCTTTTAAGGAAGTGGTATGAGCAAGATAAATGGAATCGTTAACAATGGAGACCAAAGATTGGAACTGAAATGGGAACAGCACGGAGACCTCGATTGTTTCAAGGTCTGGAACTTGAACTGGGAGGGTGTCTGGGGCCGGAACAAGGGCAGGGCTGGAATGAGAAACATTATTGAGAGCAGGACCAGAACGGAGACAAAGTGAGGAGGGTGCAAGGAAACTTGGATACATGTTGGGTTACCCAAATTCTGGGGATGTGGATATCCTTGCTCTCACCCTGGTCATTACCCTGGTATAGTTCTGATAACCGTTCCTTTAAGTCCAAAGCATGAACACGTGAACATATATGACTGACAACAGGCTTAACCATTAATCAGATTGAACCTCATAAAATAGGGCACTGCTGTCATCTGCAAAAACTGTTCACCTGGAACATCCTGGAATGCAAAGATAACCACTTTTCTCCACTACAAAGCCTCTTTTTAAAATTTTTGCCCTGCCCCCTCATCCTTACCTCAACAACAAACATAAGGAGTTCTTTATCAGTATGATTGGCTCATTAATTCAGCAGTTTCTGCTGCCTTACTCCCTTCCCCTAGTTCATGATCCAAATTTCCTCTACAATTTCCCCCTTACCTAGCCCTGAACTTGCATCTTTCTTGGGGTTCTCTCTCATCTCCTCCTCTCATGCCATGACCTCTTCAAGCTAATCTTGTTCATGAGACCAACCTCCTGTTCCCTCAGCCCTATTCCCAGTAAACTGCTAACCACCAATTCTCCCTTCCTGGCCCGTTAGCTGATAATTATCATTCTCTCTCCTCAGGTATTGTCCCTCTCCCCTTCAAGTCTGCTATCATTTCTCCTCTCCCAACAAAAAATCCATGACACCCCTCGATCCTTGTAAACTACTACCATATTTCCAACTTGTCTTTCCTTTTCAAAGTCTTTGAGACTGTTGTTGCCTCCTAAATCCATCCCAGGTTTCCTGAGTTCCATGTTTCAATTCCTCCAATCAGGTTTCTACCATGCCGCAATACTGAAATAACTCTTCCCATAGTCATAAATGAAAACCTATGTGACAGTAACTGTGGTAAACTATCCCTCCTTCTCGAACTATCTATAGCCCTTGGCATGGTTGACTACATCTCCTCCTCTAACACCTTTCCTACATTGTTCAATTGAGTGGGACTGCACTCAACTGGTTCCATTCTTACTAATCCCATTTTAGCTAGAGAATTCTCTTCATGCTCCCAAACCATTACCTCTGGAGTCCCCCAGGCCTTCTCTTGTTTGTTATCTTTACGTGGCACCTCGGCAACATCATCAGCAAACAAAACATTAATTCTCAGATATGCACTGATGATACCCAGCTTTACCTCAATATCACTCCTCTTGATTCCTCCCACTGTCTCTAAATTCTCAGATAGCTTGTCCAACATCCAGTATTGGATGAGTAGAAAATTCCCCCATCTAAATATTGAGAAGGCCAAGGCCTTTTGTCCCCACCATTCTCTAGCAACTTCTGAGGCTGAATCAGACTGTTTGCAACCTTAGTGTTGTATAAGATCTAGAGATCAGCATCCAGTCGTTTATTCACACCATCAATTAGATCACTTATCTCCACCTCTGTAATATTTGTTACAATCCCCACAGAGACAGTTAACTTTTAAGAAATATGAACTTCCCAGTGACCAACTTGAAGAATCATACAAGATTTCATATTTTAAGACCTTTATTGTAACAAAAGCTAAAATCAACATTTGATAAAACATTAATTAGTAGGCAACTAATACACTAAACTACAGAAAAGGTATTCCTTATTAAATTCTTAACACAACTGCAAACCCCATGCCATATTTATACATTATAAAGCATTCTCAGCAGAAATGTGTCATCACAATTTAGCACATTCCACAATGATGATTTTTCAGGAAACTGGTTTCTACCTATCAATGGCTCTGAACAGTAGCAGTCAGATTGCCACTCCACCCCTACTTTTCTGTGCCATGCTGGAACATTTATGGCTGGGACCCCCGATCCCAGCTTCTTTAGTACTGTTCCAGTACCTGAAATGGAACTGCTTCTTTGTAGTGCTGGATCATCAGGGGAAGACAAGCCATGCCCCTTTTTGTGGCATTAGCTGCGGTATTCTGGTAAGTAAGGAGTTTAAATATCCAAAAGCTTCTTTGAGAGAAGCCAAGTGGGTAACTGGGCAGGATGGATAAGCTAAGTCGGTAAGGGGGTAGGGTGGATAAGGGCATAGGGTGCCAGCTGGATATGGTGGTGAGGTAAGTGGGTAGGTTGGCAGCTGGGTAGGGAAGTTAATTATGCCAGAGAAATTAATTATTACTCTATATGCATTGAAACTATCCCAATCATGAGTGGGCCCCACTGCCACCTTCTGCAGTGAGTGCTAGATGATTTCTGCATGGTTTTCAGCCATTGTTGCCATCATTCTACTGTCAGCCATTGCTAAATTAGTAGAACTCTTGCCTCTGAGTCAGAAGGATGTAGGTTCGAGTTCCACTCCAGAGACTTAAGCACAAAAATATAGGCTGACACTTCCTTGCATTGCTGAGCAAGTGTTGCATTGTTGGAGGTGCTGTTTTTCAGGTGAGTCATTAAACTGTCTGTCCTCTCAGATGGATGTAAAAGGTTACACAGCACTATTTTGAAGAAGAGCAGAAGAGTTACATCTGGAGTCACTATTGGTATGATGTTAGTTTGATGGAATGGTGAGGAGCTTTTTGAGCGTTGTTGCAGTTGTACCCATTCAGGTGAGCGTAGAGCATTATATCACAGCCCTGATTTGTACGTTGTCGATACTGGGGATGTTTTGAGGAGGCAGGAGATAAACCACTCACTGCAAAATATCCAACTTCTGACCTAATCTAATGTACACAACATTTTATATGGTCGAGTTCAATTTTTGGTCAAGGATCATCTTCCAGATGTTGATAGTGGGTGATGTGGTGATGGTAATACCATTGAACACCAAGGAATAGTGGTTAGGCTCTCTTTTGCCTCACAATTGCACAGTGCAAATGTTACTTGACAATTGACATTCCAAACCTGGATATTGTCCAGGTCTTGTTGTATGCAAACATGGATTGCTTCATTATCCAAGCAATTGTGAATGGAGCTGAACAGTGAATAGTCCCACTTCTAACACTATGATGGTTGGAAGGCCATTGATGAACAGAGCAGCTAGAAATATTTGGGCCTGGGTTGCTGTCCTGAGGAACTTCTGCAGCTGGAGGAGCCACAGGAGAGTTTATCCCTGATTCCCATTGACTTCAGCTTTAAAAGGGGCTCCTTAGTGCTTGTCTTGGTCATATGCTGTCTTAATGCCAATGGAAGTCACTTGCAGATCACCTCTGGAGTTTAGCTCTACTCTCCATTTTTGGACCAAGCTGTAATAAGGTCTAGAGCCAAGTGGTCTCTATAGAAGCCAAACTAAGCAGCAGTGAACAGGATATTATGAGCAAGTGCTGCTTGAAAGCACAGTTGATGACTCTTTCCATCATTTTGATCATGATTAGGAATAAGCGTTAATTGGCCAGATTGGATGTTAGTTTGTTTTGTAGGCTGAACATACCCAGGCATTTCCCATATTGTTGGCTAGATGCTAGTGTTGTAGCTGTACTGGAATAGCTTGGCTAGCGGCTCCAAACAATGCAGTTGGGAATTTGATGGAGCCCATAGCCTTTGTTGTGTCCAATCACTCAGTTGTTTCTTATTGTGACACAGTGCGAATCAAATTAGCTGATGATTTGGATTTGTTATGATGATGGTCACAAATTTTCAAGTCATCAGAGGATCAAATTCACTTATGAGGCTTGAATATCTTTAATGGCACCTGATTACTTGCTAATTTTGTGCACTGTTCACTTGTAATACCAATGACAAGTAATAATATTAATTAATAGCAGTCACATACAAAATGGCAACAATGTATTTAAATATACATTTATTTATTATCTACTCTTTCACGGGATGTGGACATCGCCAGCAAGGCCGGCATTTGTTGCTCATCCCCAATTGTCCTTGAATGGAGTGGCTTGTGAGGCTATTTCAGAGGGCAGTCAAGAGTCAACCACATTGTTGTGGGTCTGGAGTCACATGTAGGCCAGAATGGGTAAGGATGGCAGATATTCACAGTGCAGGCATGGTTATGGCATAGTTCATATAATTTTGATTAACACTGCCCCATCACATCATATTAAAAAATTCCTGGCCTGGAAACTTATTTTGAAAAGTAAATACATTTACATGCTCCTTTAAAAAACAGAGTTGACTGTAAAAGCTTCATTTCTGCTATCTGCTTATTATTCTGTTTTGTTGCAGATTTTAAAGAACTTCTGCATCACCATGACTACAGAGTGTGTGTGGTCACCTGAAGAAGCAGATGACAGACTGGACAACAGCGATCAGCTCTGCAAGCACTTAGGTAATTAATCTGGTGTGGTGTCCACAGAGACAGTTCATTACACCAATAGAAAAAGATTTCATCAGCCAGGCTGAAAGAGTGCAAGATGTTTCTTTGAAACATGAGTGGAGTTTGCTTCAGGGCGCAAGATTGGCCAATGCAGCCAGCTGGAGGCACAGATGGAAGGTGCATCTCCTCAAACTGCTTGAAATATAAATGGGAACCACAACCCTTAGGAGTCCCATACTACAAGAGTCATTTGATTTGGCACAAAAATATAGATAATTTAGTTTCCATCAGATAGCAGCTATTGTGTTAAATAGGCTGTACACAAGGGTTATTCAGCAAAAAGTTGCCAGTTCATTTGCTTCTGTTGCTGCTCCATGCACGTGTACATTCCAATGGACATTTCTACATTAAAGGAGTGTAATCAATGGCAGGTGAAAAGTATTCTGACCATTGGTGTCTCTCTCCACAATAAAGTGTAGTGGCTCCATAGATACAATTGCATGGGAAACCGAGGCTTTTTGTGGGTCTTATTAGTTTCTGCCTACTTAAGCTAAATCTACAGAACCACATTCCATTATTTTTAGTCCACAATCACAGAACTGGCCTCCAAAGGAACTTGGATTAGAAGTGGATGGAGAGTAAATAGGAGAGCAATGTAACTCCAACTCAAAACATTAAAACTAGCAGCAGATAAATGTGCATATACATCATAAAACAGTCCCCGGCAGAGGAGCTGATGTTTGATAGAGCATTAACAATTTGCAGAATTGATTTTGCTTGAAGCAGCCCTGTTTGTTTTGGCTCTCAACACACTGATGCACACCCAAAATATTGACTGGTCTATTTTATACTAGATACTGGTAGTTTCCAGAATTATGCTTTTGTTCCAGTTTTACCTGAAAGTACAATACTTTCCAAATATCCGTATAAGAACATTTAGATTTCTGGTCTGCAAGCTTACATCCTGTGAGAACCAAAGATTTTTGAAGAAGCTACTGCTAAACTACATGGTAGTTTCATTTACAAGCCAGCATATCAAAAAACATAAATTTGAGTGTATTAAAAGGCTTCTGTGGAAAGTGCACTCCACATGAGCTTTGTAGGACATGGGTTTATACCGCTGATTCCTGCTAATATGGATATCAGGGACTTTTCTAAACTTAAAAAAAGGGAAGCATTATAGGACAGGTACATACAGGATTGCCTAGTGTCAGAAACAAGAGCAGCACAGGGGAATGCAATGATTGGTGAATGTACAGGGAGATGTTGGGAAGAGAGAAAGTAATTTTAAACATGAAAGGGGAATAAGTTTCAGTTAGAAATCCCAGCCATCTAGTAGTTTGAGCATCAGAGGACTCAAACAGGGAGCTTGAATTAACATAATCCTGTTGACAAGGCTGCAATTTAGCAAATTGAGATAGTTCACAATTGTAGTCGATTCAATCCCAGGAGTATGAATCTGGCAGAAGCTGTTGAAAGCTGCAGAAAGTCAGCTTCAGTCAGGAATCATGGAGTAAAGTTGAACATGCCCACTGAGAGTGAGAGTCAAAGACCAAAGTAAAACTCTAGTGAGCAAAAGTGGATTATCTAAACAGAAAAATTGAAAATAAATCAACACCGAGCATAAGAATAATACAATGAAATCATGGAGTGTTGTGCAGCTGTAGTTGTCTGTATGGACTTTCAATAGCATCTGATAAAATGTTGCATAACAGACTTGTTAATAAAACCATGAGTTTAAAGGGAGACTGGCGGCATGAATACAAAATTGGCCAAGAGACAGAAATCAGAGAGTAGTGGTGAATGGTTGTTTCTTACACTGGTGGGAACTGTATAGTGTTGTTCCCATGGTTCTTTTTGATAAATCAATGCTCAGTGTGATTTCAAATCGTATCTTTTAAAAGGGCATTGCCTAAATACTTGAGAGAGAAAAAACCTGAAAGGCCATGAGAGCAGGAGAGTGGGACTAACTGGAAAGCACAAGCACAACAGAGCAAATGCCGTCCTACTGTGCTATAAGAGTCTGTGACACCATAGTTTACAAAGAAATAAAATAACTATTTTATTTTGTCGTCAACTACACTTTACTGAAAACTTTGGTTTAGAATTAGGATTTAGTTCTTGTAGCAATTGATAATCTGTCTCAATGCATGGTTGATTTTAACAATGTTGTTTATATCCTTTTACGGTAAAATTACTAAGTAGGTATAACAGTACATTGAGTGCTGAACGGTCCTACCTTGTTTATGGTCAAATTTATCAGTTTTTTAAAAAATTTGGAAACTGGCTGATGATTGTCTAAAGTTGTAGTAAACCACACATTAGCTGTAAACTCAATTTGCTGCACAAGCCAGCAAAAATACTTAATATGAACTGAGCCTCTTAAATCAAACTGCAGCTAATCACCAGTGAACTAATGAGGGCGAGGTTAGGAGAAAACAGAGAGGTTAAGAGAAGTCTTTTTTATGTTAAACACAAGATTGTTAGGGTATCAAATGCCTGATCTGAAACAGTGGTGGAAGCAGAATCCATCATTTTCCAAATATTTGATTACTTGCGATTTCAGAAAAGGAACATTTAAAAGGGCATGCGGCTAAAGGGAAAGTCGCTACAGAGAGCTGCCACAGGCACAACATACTGAATGGCCTCTTTTGCGTTGTAAAGTACAATGATTTCATAATCCTGTGACAGAAGAACTTGCATGATTGTAAGTACTTTTCCTGGACTGAACTATGTACAAGAAGAGAGAATGAAAATAATTGGAAGGGTGACAGGGCGGAGCACAAAACAAGACTGATTTCAACAAAGTGCTAACTAGTGTAGATTTAAGATCCAATAAAAAAGCCTTTAAAAGACTATGCCCTAATAGAATATTACACAATAGCACTTCTTATAATGTATTTGGTGGTAGATGAATAAATGTTCCAAGACATCTCCTGCTTGTATACTTCATAAAATTTTAAATGATTGTTATACCTTAATGTTCTCAGTATCAAAGTCCCAGATTCATGTCTGATTATATCTGGAGTTTTGAAGGGGGACTATGTGCCCCTAAACTGTCCAATGATCCTGTGTCACCTTCACATTATTAAGCTTCCTTCATTCAGAAAATTTGAGCATGAGGGCAATTGGTCACCTGGTGCAGATTTCAAATTCCGAGCTTCTGCAAGGAGGGTGAGAAAAAGCTGGGGATTGCAACCAGCTGAACTGAGTGTTTTTACTGGTGATGTATGTCTGAACTGAATTGTGAGGAAGGATCATGAGGAAAAGAGCCCAAGATTTTTTTTGCAGTCTTAACCTGATTTCACAGCCTAACATTACCCGACAGGTTCCAAGCACCCCCTGCTGTTTGAATCCAGACGGTTTTCTGCTTATGATAGAAGAATTATCAGTGATAAATACATCTTCCTTCTATCCTACCCTTCCCCTGCACATACACTACTTCCTGTTGTATTTGTTGGCCTACCCACAAATGGGGAAGGTGGTATTTTGGTTAGATCCATAATCTTGAAGTTGTATTATTCAGGACACTTTGCGAATTGGATTGAGCCCTAATCCCCACAACCTATGATGCTGACTTTTTCCCCTGTTTCAGTCAGTAATTCACAGGTAGTTAAATCCAAAATATTCCTTCTAATCCAGACTCTAAATGCACAGTCCTATTGAAATTAAAATTTTAATTATCTTCCTGGCCATTAAAGTTCTTTTTTTTTAAAACTCAGGAATAAAAAAGGCCAGAGTAAACGAAATAAACAGAAAGAGAAGTCTTGCAAAGTTAGAGATGATTGTTTCAAATGAGAAAAGAACAAAAGGAAAAATAGTAAGAATTTTAAAAGTCAAGGTGTTGCTTAAGCAAGAGGCAATGTAGATCAGCGAGCACAGGGGGTGATGAGTGAACAGGCAGCGGAGTTTTGGATGACCTGACTTTTACTAAGGACAGAATGTGAGATATTGGTTCAGAGTTCATTAGAATAATCAAGTCTAGAGGTAACAGATGCTTGGATGAGTGTTTTAACAGCAATGAATTGAGGCAGGGCAGAATCAGACTACATAGGCAGTCCGGCTGATGGTGCGGTTATGTGGCTGGAAGCTTATCTCAGGGTCAGAAACAGCACCAGGAGTTGTGCACGCTTTTTGGTTCAGCCTACAGCAGTTGCCATGATATAATAGGATGATAATATTTTACTTCAGATGAAGTTGATATAGAATTATTGCATCACAGAATGGTTACATTAAGACTGAGCGTTGCATGACATATAGGCCACTGAAACCCAGTAGCTGGAAGGCTCCATTTCTTCATCTCCAATTGCCAGGGATGATGAAAAGCAATAGATCTGCATTGCTTTTTCCTCTGTGTGGTTGTTAGCTAACAAATCTGGGGAGGATCACCTCTGTTCTCTTTCTCTCTCTCTCTCTCTGATGTCCTCTTCTGCAACAGGGGAATGAGAAGACCTGTGAGTGACTGGAATGGCACTTCGTGGATATAGTGCATTTGCTAAGGGTGACTATTAGTGGGTGGCATGAAATTGCATGAAAATGAGGGCAAGTGGCAGTGGTAGATGAGAAGTTGGGAAAGGTGGAAGGATTGCAAGGCAGTTTATCAAGACGCATAGAAACTAGGAGGAGTAGGCCATTCAATCCTTTGAGCATGCTCCGCCTTTCAATATGATCATGGCTGATCCTCTATCTCAAAGCCATATTCCCACTTTCTCTCCATACCCCTTGAAGCCTCTAATATCCAAATATTTATCAATTTCTTTCTTGAATATACTCAGTGACCCGGCCTCCACAGCCTTCTGTGGTAGACAATTCCACAGGTTGGCCACCCTCTGAATGAAGAAATGTTTCCTTATCTGTCCTAAATAGCCTGCCCCGTATCCTGTGGCCCCAGGGGAAACATCCTCCCTGCATCTAGTCTGTCTAGCCCTGTTAGAATTTTATACGTTTCAATCAGATCCCCTCTCATTCTTCTAAACTCTAGTGAATACAGGTCCAGTCAAACCAATCTCTCCTCATACGACAGTCCTGCCATCCCTGGTATCAGCCTAGTGAAACTTCGCTGCACTTCCTCTATGGCAAGTATATCTTTTCTTAGGTAGGGAGACCAACATTACATGCAATACTCTCGGCGTGGTCTCACCAAGGCCCTGTATAACTTCAGTAAGACATCCCTAATTCTGAACTCGAATCCTCTTGTAATGAAGGCCAACATACCATCTGCCTTCCTAACTGCTTGCCGCACCTGCCTATTTACTTTCATTGACTGGTGTACAAGAATAGCCAGATCCCTTTGTACATTTACACTTTCCAATATATCGCCATTTAAATAATACTCTACCTTTCTGTTTTTCACACTGAAGTGTATAACTTCACATTTATCCATGTTAAACTGCATCTGCCACGTGTTTTCCCACACACAAACACACACCTGTCTAAATTACCCTGAAGCCTTCTTGCATCCTCCTCACAACTCAATCCTGCCCACTTTTGTGTCCTCAGCAAACTTGGAAATATTGCATTTGGTAGTCACTGCCTGCCACCTGGAAAAAGACCCAATTATTCCCGCTCTGTTTCCAGTCTGTCAACCAATTCTCAATCCATGCCCAGTATACTACCCCCAATCACATGTGCTTTAATTTTGCCCACCTACCTTCTCAAAAGCCTTCTTGAAATCCAAATACAGCATATCCACTGGTTCTCCCTTATCTATTCTACTAGGTATATCCTCAAACAACTCCAGTAGATTAGTTAAGCATGCTTTCCCTTTCATAAACCTATGTTGACTTTGTCTAATCCCATTAATGCTTTCCAAGTGTTCTGTTACCACATATTTTATAATAGACTCTCGCATTTTCCCCATTACTGATATTAGGCTAACTGGTCTGTAGTCCTCTTTTTTTCCTCTCCCTCCTTTTTTAAAATAGTGGGGTTACATTTGCCACCCTCCAATCAGTAGGAACTGCTCCAGAGTCTATAGAATTTTAGAAGATGACCACTAATGCATCCACTATTTCCAGGGCCACTTCCTTCAGTATTTTGGGATGTAGATTATCAGGCCCTGGGGATTTTTCAGCATTTAATCCCAATAATTTCTCTAGCACCATTTAAAAAAAAAAATTCATACTGATTTTCTTCAATTCCTCCCTCTCACTAGACCCTTGGTTCCCTAATATTGCTGGGAAATTTGTGTCCTCTTTTGTGAAGACAGAACCAAAATGTGTTCAATTCTTCTGCCATTTCTTTGCTCCCCATTATAATTTCTCTTGTTTCTGACTGTAAGGGATTTAAAACAAAAACAGAATTACCTGGAAAAACTCAGCAGGTCTGGCAGCATCGGCAGATAAGAAAAGAGTTGATGTTTCGAGTCCTCATAACCCTTCAAGGGTCATGA
The DNA here is from genome assembly GCF_017639515.1 of Carcharodon carcharias. Classification (NCBI taxonomy): domain Eukaryota; kingdom Metazoa; phylum Chordata; class Chondrichthyes; order Lamniformes; family Lamnidae; genus Carcharodon; species Carcharodon carcharias. The sequence continues at coordinate 44,113,803 of NC_054472.1, read as the reverse complement.
GGACTCGAAACGTCAACTCTTTTCTTCTCCCCCGGTGCTGCCAGACCTGCTGAGTTTTTCCAGGTAATTCTGTTTTTGTTTTGGATTTCCAGCATCCGCAGTTTTTTGTTTTTATGTAAGGGATCTAAGTTTATCTTCACTAATCTTTTTCTCTTCACATATTTATAAAAGCTTTCTCTTCACATATTTATTGAACTTTTACAATCAGTTTTTTATGTTTCTTGCAAGTTTACTCTCATACTCCATTTTCCCCTTCTTGATCAATCTTTTTGTCCACTTTTGATGAATTCTAAACTGCTCCAAATCCTCAGGCTTCCTGCTTTTTCTGGCAATTTTATATGTCTCCTCTTTGGATCTAATACTATCCCTAATTTCTTTTGAAAGTCATGGTTGAACCATTTTTCCCGTTTTATTTTTGTGCCAGACAGGAATGAATAATTGTTGTAATTCATGCATACATTCCTACATAACCTATCCACCGTCAATCCTTTTGGTAAGGTTCCCCAATCCATCATTGCCAACTTGGGCCTCATACCCTTGTAGTTCCCTTTATTTAGATTCAGGACCCTATTTCCGGATTCAGCTTCTTCACTCTCCACCCTATTGAATAATTCTATCATTTTATGGTCGCTCTTATTGTTAATTAATCCTTTCTCATTGCACAATACCCAGTCTAAGATAACCTGCTCTCTAGTTGCTGGATCAAAATCCTGGAACTCCATCCCAAACAGCACTCTGGGGACACACTATATTGCATGAACTGCAACAATTCAAGAAGCTGAATCGAGTACAATTTTCAGGATGGGCAGTAAATGCTGGCCTGGTTTTTTTATGCCCACATCTCATGAATGAATGAAGAAGAAAAAAAAATGGTAGTGCAAGGCAAACTGAAGAGTAATAATAGTTAGGAGGCTTACCTTAGCTACCCTTGTGTGAGGTCATTAAACACTTAAGCATTTCATCCATGTCCTGGCACTATGCTTCTGACACTGGCCCACTCTGCCTACTTAAGCTGGGCAACTTTCTTAGAAACTTTCCTGCTGGCAGGTGGCCAGTAAATGCCCCTTATCCGACCAACCTCATATCAAACCCTGCAACATAGTGTTACAAAAACGACATCGGTGAATGGGGGTGTTCCCAAGGTGGGGAAGGAGGGGATGGGTGCTTTGCAGTTTCCACTGAAATTTCACTGACATTTCCCTGCAGCCACAGCTTTAAAGATGTCCGCTTTAAAGGATGCAGATTGACTTTAAATTGGTGTCAGGAATGTACAAAAACGACACCCCAGATTAAACTAATCGCCAATGACAGTCATGTATTTGGGGCGTTCTTTATGGTGGCAAATGCTCAGAGTGTGGCACCCATTTTTTGACATGGAAGAAACACTCAGGGGTGTAGTGCTGCCGGACTGCCGCTCCGACACTTCCTGTTTAAAACGTTTCAATAACTAGCCGCATGATCCCTAGGGTCCAGAGTGAATAGTTACCGACGCTGCCTGCGGCATTTAGACACCAGTCCTTAAACAGAAAGAGCTCTTGATCAACTCTACCTGTCCGAATCCAGTCTCTCTTTCCTGAAAAGAATACCAAACGAAGTGAAAGCACTCACAAAAGATGCTTGATATAAACTTCCGGAGGTCAATTGTGAAATTTAAAACTAACATGAAAACAGTCCCGAAGATTAGCCAGGAAAAGCCATCCGTAACTCTGTCTCCAGCCTTACCCCACTTCCAATACCTCTTATTTTACCTTCGGTACCTCCTATTTAAAGACTGGATCGGCACCGCACACCACCCCCAAGTAATCGGGTAATATCACTTCGTCATTTTCTGTGTAACCATTGCTGAGATCTCAGTAGAGTATGCGCGTTTTCCATCCTTTGAGAAATCATATAATTACCCACAAACTCACTGGTCCGGACCCGATTTTCACAGATAATGGGCCGGACCTTACGGTCCCTATCGCACAAAAGTGGATTGGATCTTGCGGTTCCTATAGGCGAACGCTGAGGATTCTTGGGGATCGCATTAACTCCTCAAGTTCTGGGGAGCGCACTCACGGTCAAATCCAAAACTTGCCGGTGCGCCTTTTTGAATTCCAGGGAAGCCCACGCTGATGGTGCCAGTTTCCTATTGGCTCTTTCAGTAACAAATAAAGAAGTTGCCCTTACACATATCGACAAGCAGAGCTCGATACGATATAGAAGAATCTATTGCATACCTGCTAATTGACTTTAAATGGCGTATGCGATATTGCTACATAGGCAGGTGCCTATTCGAAATGCACATAACTAAATTATGTATGATAGGCCGTAAAACAGATAAAGGTGAGATTTCATCTTTTTCTCTCGCGGATCTGGATGGTAAACTCTCCTTTGCTGATTGGCCATCCGCGATACGCCCCACTTGATTTTCCTTTCCACTAATCCCAGTAAAATCCACTGACTGAATTTCCACTCGAAGATTGATGCTGATTTTAATCCTCACTACCTCCAATATTGAAGCTACTTGTTCCCAGCGTTGACATACACAGGGATTTGACACATTGATAGTAATTATCAGAACTTCAGGAAAATCCTCCTACAACCATGTGGTGACTTGTGATATACAAGTAGCCGGCACAGGGACCATGTTGAGTGATTTCTACCTTCGTTATTATGTGGGGCAGAAGGGCAGGTTTGGCCACGAGTACCTGGAGTTTTGCTCAGGCCAGACGGTAAAAGTTGACCAGATTGTCCTGAGCCCACGAATCAGCCGTGTGAGTTGATTTTCCAGGCAACTTATCTTGGTGGACACATTTAACTTTATTTACAAGACAGCAGCAGCAACTACATGTGAGCATCAAACTCTATAACTAAAGAAGAACTCTTGCCTAGAGGTTCTCTGCACTGCTAACTCATTGCTCTACACAGATCATGTGATCTTATTACACAGGATTATTTTTAAAGCTACAGTCCTATGTTTATCAAAACTATAATTACTACAGGCTGTGAATCTGGAGCCTGAGGAGGTTAAGCGGTGGTGGAGGGAAGGTGGGGCCCAGGGTCCCAGGCCTTAAGCTGCTGTTGAATGTCTCAGAGACAATGTTCAGCAGCAATAGTAGTAACCACCCCCCCCCCGTACAGCTCTCTGACTGCAAAAAAAAAGTACAGACCTTACAACTCCCTGCACATAGCTTTCTCATAACTAGGCATTTTCAGGGTCTTTGAAGCTCAAGGTTTCCAGGATCCAAAGCAGCATCAATATCCCCAAACATCCTGCTGTGTTTGCCACGTGAACAGGCCTGAGGATGTGAAACGCAATATAGTGTTTGTATTCCCTGCTGGCAGCTTTACGTGGAATTCAAAGCACAGAGATAGGTCATTTGGCCCACCTCCTCTATGCTGCTGTCTATGTTCCACACAAGCCTCCTCACATCCTTCTTGATCACACTATCAGGGCATCCTTCAGCTTCTTTCTTCTTTGTGTGTTTATCAAGATCCTTGAGTGCATCTATACTAGAATAGAATGGTTACAGCACAGGAGGAGGCCATTCAGCACATTCTTGCAGAAAACTGACACACACAACAACTCAGTTAGTACCACCCCTCCACCTATTTCCTGTAGCTCTGTAAAAGCTTCTCTCTTCAGATAATTATCCAGTTCCCTTTTGAAAACAGAAATTGAATCTGTCAGATCCAATTGTTGCATAAAGAAGCTTTTCCTCATGTCTCCTCTGGTTCGTTTGTTAATCACCTTAGGGTTTTTGACTTTTTGCGATGGGAACCATTTCTTCCCATTTACTCTATTCAGACCGCTCATGATTTTGAACACAACTAACAAATCACCTCTTAACCTTCTCTTCTCCAAGGGAATTCACCAATCTAACCAAAAAACTGAAGTGTCTCATCCTCAGAACTATTTTTGAAAATATTTTCTGCACTCTTTCTAAAACCTTCACATCCTGCCCATTGAGACTGAACCAGTGTTTTATGAAGGTTTATAACTTACTTGCTTTTGTATTCTGTGCCCCTATTTATAAAACCCAAGATTCAGTATAATTTATTAACTGCTTTCTCAACTTGCCCTGCCACCTTCAATGATTTATGAACATATATACCTGCAGCTCCTGCGTTTCCTTTAGAATTGTAACCTTTATGTCACCTCTCCTCATTCTTATGACCATACTTCTCTACATTAAATTTCATCTGCCACATGTCTTCCCATTCTACCAGCCTGTCTATATCCTCTTGAATTCTATCACTATTCTCCGCACAGTTCACCATACTTCCAAGACTTGCATCATCTTCAAATTTTGAAATGGTGCCCTGTACTCCCAGGTCTAGGTTATTAATATAAATCAAAAAAAGCAGTATCCCCTCTATTTACCATCCCCCAGTCAGAAGTAAGTAACGTTTCCTGTATTCATGTTTTTAATAGGCATGAATTAAATAATTAAACTTTGTATAATGAAATTCTAGCAATGCTAAAGACTAATGATTCAAAATACCACATGGTTCAAAATAAAATGCTTACCGGCACTAACATTTTTCACTTAAAAAGCATTGTTTTACTGACTCAAATGATTAATACATAGGAAAGCAATGTAATAGATTTAGAAATGACATGGCCAACACATTTTCTTAGAGCTCTGACACCTCAAAATTTGGTACAATACCTTTGGAAGCACTTGTAGTGGGGCTAGCTGAGTTGCTTTTAAAGAGAGCTAGCACAGACGCAACAAGCCAAATGGCATCTTTCTGTGCCGTAACCATTCTATGATTTCTACTCCTACATTTTTGAATGCTTTTTTCACCTTTTGTCATAATTAACTACTAACTTAGTCAACACTTAGCCAACAAGGGGCTTCCATGTACACAGAGACCTATTCACATTGGAACAGTTGTTTGATAAGAAAGAGCTTTTGGTATATTCCCCCACCAATTTTATTTCTCAGTGTGATGTCTCTGGAGCACAAAGGCACAGAATTGCACATTAATCATTTTGTGCACCTGATCACTGTTAGAAAAGGTTATTTCTCTCACCATCTGATTTTTACATTTGAAGTGCTGCTACTTGAATAAGCACTATCCGTTACCTTGTTCTTGCTAGTATAATAATTGGCTTTTGACGAAAGTTCATTCAAATGTATTTCTGCACATTTCTTTCTGACAGATGATCTTTCAAACCTCTCAGAGCAGCTAATAAAAACCTGTGAAATAAATGAAGAGAGTGAGAAAGAAAAAGCTACGGATGAGTCAAAGGACACTGAGACTGAGCAGAAAAAGCCAAGGAGAAAGGATACCCCTGTGCAATATGTACCTCCTCTTATCCCAGGTACAGTAGTCTTAAAGTGAATGTCATTTATTCTTCATTAGAATTAAATTAGAGAATATTTAAATACTGCCCTTTCTACAAAAGCAGGCACAATTAAGAAACAAGTACACACATCCCTGCCATTTGCTATGTAATAGTCTGTTTCCACTGGTAGTCTAGAGTATATATTTTCTATTTGAGTCTGATCCATACAAGGGCCAATGAACTGAATGATTGCAGGGAGGGTTGCATCTGATCCCTGGCAGTATAGGGATGAATTTGCAGTAATTTTCCTAGTGATGTATTAGTTAAGTATGCCCTGGAGATGCATAGGAATCCACATGCTAGTCAATGTTAATAGCATCAGATTGTAGACTTGGTGAATCACTGAAGTTATCATTCCAAGTCTGATAGCAGAGTGTGTTCTGACTAGCTGCACTGCTTTTTTAAACTCATATCCATTTTTTTTCCCTAATGGAACTGTTTCCACATACATATATGTAAAGGTTGAAGCTCACACTTGTTGGAAACTTCAAGTGACTGCTGCCACAATTCCCAATTATTAAAGCACCCAAATTTCCAATATATCCTGTTACAAACTCAAAAAAATTCTTCCTTTTATTTATAACATCTGTCATTACAATCGTTTTCATTGCTGAAAAAAATTTTGAGGGAACGTTTTTGATTAATACTCTTCTAATCCAAAACATAATGTGATGTATCTCTCAGTTTCCTCTCAGAGCTACTATAATGATTTTACAAAGTTTATTCCCTTACAGCAGCCCCACTGACACTAATAGGATATGGATTTCAGTTTGGCTTGAGGGTCAATATCAAGCTGCTCAATGAGCTACTGCAGCATACTTAGCCAGCAGAATACTTTGTGGGACATTCTTGATTGGCTCCCAGATCCCTCCAAAGTACTGGATCCTGTTACATCAATGGTATTGCATGGAATAGTGAGCTAAATCAGCACAGAAGCTCTGAGTGAAATTGGACACCAGAGGTTTTGACCTTCATAACAGTGAAAATAATACATAAAATGGGAATATTCAGTATATGTAACTTCCTGGACATCAGCCTGCTTTCCAATACCTACAGATAAAAGCAAAAAACTGCGGATGCTGGAAATCCAAAACAAAAATAAAAATACCTGGAAAAACTCAGCAGGTCTGGCAGCATCTGCGGAGAGGAACACAGTTAACGTTTCGAGTCCATATGACTCTTCAACAGAACTAAGTAAAAATAGAAAAAAGGTGAAATATAAGCTGGTTTAAGGGGGAGTGGGAGGGTGGTTTTTATATATGAACAAGCTCTACCTGTCTCTCTCTCTCTCCCCCCACCACCTTAGACCAGCTTATATTTGACCTCTTTTCTATTTTTACTTGGTTCTGTTGAAGAGTCGTATGGACTCGAAATGTTAACTGTGTTCCTCTCCACAGATGCTGCCAGACCTGCTGAGTTTTTCCAGGTATTTTTATTTTTGTTCCCAATACCTAGAACTGGAGAATATCCACGACTAATGGTTCCCTGGTGTGTAGGAATTTACTGATTTAATTACAATACTAAATTCTGTAACAAGTTAGCCTTATCCTCAAGAAAAGCAAAAAGAAAAAAATCTAAAAGCAAAATACTGCGGATGCTGGAAATCTGAAACAAAAATAAAAATAGCTGGAAAAACTCAGCAGGTCTGACAGCATCTGCAGGGAGGAACACAGTTAACATTTCGAGTCCGTATGACTCTTCATCAGAACTAAGAAATATAGAAATGAGGTGACAGGTAAGCCGGTTGAGTGGAGTGGGACAGGTAGAGCTGGATAGAGGGCCAGTGATAGATGGAGGCAAAGAAAAGATTGCCAAAGATGTCATAGAGAAAAGGACAAAGGGGTGTTGATGGTGGTGATATTAGCTGAGGAATGTGCTAATAATGACATTAAGGGTAGAAAGCAGGACGAGCAAGGTACAGATAGCCCTAGTGGGGGTGGGATGGGGGAAGGGATTGAAATAGGCTAAAAGGTAGAGATAAAACAATGGATGAAAATACATTTAAAAATAATGGAAATAGATGGGAAAAGAAACATATATATATACAAAAAAAATTAAATTATTGGGAAAGGGGGTGGGGATGGAGGAGAGAGTTCACGATCGGAAGTTGTTGAGCTCAATATTAAGTCCGGAAAGCTGTAAAGTGCCTACGCGAAAGATGAGGTGCTGTTCCTCCAGCTTGCATCGAGCTTCACTGGAACATTGCAGCAGGCCAAGGTTGGACATGTGAACATGAGAGCAGGATGGAGTGTTAAAATGGCAAGCGACAGGGAGGTCTGGGTCATGCTTGCGGACAGACTGAAGGTGTTCCGCAAAGCGGTCACCCAGTCTGCTTTTGGTCTCTCCAATGTGGAGGAGACTGCATTGGGAGCAGCGAATGCAGCAGACTAAATTGAGGGAAGTGCAAGTGAAGTGTATTTGGGCCCTTGGACGGTGAGGTGGGGGGAAGTAAAGGGGCAGGTGTTGCAACTTCTGCAGTTGCATGGGAAGGTGCCATGGGAGGCGGTTGAGGTGTAGGGGGTGATGGAGGAGTGAACCAGGGTGTCCCGGAGGGAACGATGCCTTTATAAAGCACCTTTCACAACCTTAATATCCCCAAATCCTTCACACCCAATTTTGAACTTTTGAAATGTAGTCAGTGCTGCAAAATCAGGAAAAATGCCTGTCAATCTGCACACACCAAAACCACAAAAACTGCAAGGAAGTAATGATCAGATAATCTGTCTCAGTGATATTAGTTCAGGGTTAAATGTTGGCCAAACAGTGTGCTCATTTTCAAAATAGTGCCCTGAGGTACTTTACATTCTCCTGAGAGGGCAGAGTTTAATGTTTCATCTGAAAGACAGCTTTTCCAGCAAAGCAGCCTTTCTCATTGAAGTACTAACCTAGATTTTGTGCTCAAGTTTCGGTTACCCCTAAGTCACGACTGATACCTTATGCTGAATTTTACCAGCCCATTTGAGATGGACTGGGAGGTGGGAGGGCTGACAATGTGGTGGGGGAAGGTGTCAGGAGAAGAGCCCAACATCCTTCCCCACCGTGGCATTTTTCAGCAGCGCGGATTTTGGCAATGCAGTTACTCAGCGGAAAGCCAATTGAGCCACTTGAGTAGCCAATTAAGAGCCACTTCTCACCCCGTGAGCATTTTACCAAAGGACCCTCTGCCACCTAGGGAGACTGCCAGATAAACCGGTTCCAGGAATTGGGAGGTCCCTTCCTTGATGGTGCTGAATAGCTAGCTCATGGTGGGAATTCCGGCGACAATGTTGATCTATGCAGCAATGATGCCACCAGTGTATCACAACCACTATGCTCCCCCGATCACTGATTGCCTGGGCCTGGATTCCCCCCAATCAAACTTACTTTCTGTTTAAGGGCCTCTCTCCCTGGTGATGCAGCCTCAACAATAGCTATCACTCTTGCTGGTGCTGTTGAGGTTACTGATCTACTAACTCTCTGGGCCCTCAGATCTTGGTGTCATACTGCTATCCTCAATTGTTTGGGAGCCCTGGCAGTGGCCTCTTAATTGATCAACCACTGGTAAAATGCTGCCCCAGAGTCTAATCACCCACCAAAATGGATTCAGCTTCCTTTTTGGCTTGGTGGAGGGGCTCAACCATTATCAAAAAACATATCAATGTTCATACCCTAAACTCTGCTCAATGAAATCCCTGACTAACACATGTCCATCACCTCAGCTGTTGTTTGTTGGGATACAAGGACTATGTAGAGATATCTTGGCTGTTCTTTCAGCTCCTGAAAGAGTTGCACCATTTTTGATTGGACTGGCATTTAATCATGCACAGCTCTTAGGAAAATAATATGTATTAATTGTTTGCTAGTGCGTACTACTTGTTGATGTTGAGAAAAGATAGTTTGTTATCCTATACGTTTAAATAGTTATGCTGATGATTTCACTTTTCAAAAAGTTTTTAATGCTGTGTAATTGTGCACAAGCTTCCCATAACTGGCTTTTAACAAGCCCAAAGCTTTTAAACAATTTTACATACCCGTTTTTGGAGTAACAATGCATAACGAAGTATATGGATGAATGGCGGATTATGTGCAAATGAACCGCTGGCAAAACTTGTTAAACTGATTACTTTTTTTGTTACATTTAGAAAAGGTAGATATTTGGAATTGCACTGTGAAAGTTTGGGAAATATAGTGGCCAATTATGCTGTTCTCATGGGTAATGCCAGGAGTTAATCTGCGATCTGACACTCCCAAAGGGAACATGAATTGGAGAACTGGGGCTAAAACATTTTAGCTCTATCTCCAATAATTGCTGCCACTGTTCTAGTGAGAGCTGAGCTATGTTTCCTCTATGTAACTCTCTTGAAGGAAAGTAATTGCACATTATCAATGAGAAAGCATAAAATTAAATTAAGCTGTTATTGACTTCACACAGATTTTTCTGAAGAACATAACCATGGTTTTACGCCATTTGTAATCCAGCACTCCCAAAACTTGCTATCTCATTTCCCCATGGCAAAAATACTACTTAAGCAGCTGCTACAAGTAGATATTCGGCAGATATCTGTACAATACTAGATACAGTAGATTTCCAACTGCAGAAGTCCCATGTCTTAAAGTCACATTTGTTTTTCATTTTATTTAATTTATGCTTAAAAGTTCCAGAATTGCATTTTAAGGGAATTGGGCCATTAAGGGATGGACAGGATAATACCACAGGTTACAACAGAGAGTTGGCAGAAGTATTGAAAACATTATTTTGTTTCAGTATTTACCAGGAAGTTAGAACAGGTAGACATGACATTGAATGAGACGAGAAATGAGAAAAGTGCATTTAAGTTTAAAAAAAAAGATGTGCTGAGTAAACTAATCAAACTCAAAACTACAGGAAAGATGGCTTAATAAATGACTATATGGCATGGTTGAACTTTGTTATATTTCAAAACACAATTGGTCATTTCCAAGGAGAACATAAGAGATAGGAACAGCAGTAGACCATGCAGCCTGTTGAGCCTGCTCCACCATTCAACACGATCATGGGCCTCAACTCCACTTTTCCACCCACTCCCCACATCCCCTAATTCCCTGAGAGATTAAAGATCTGTCCATCTCAGCCTTAAATATATTCAATGATGAGGCATCCATAGCCCTCTGGCATAGAGAAGTCCAAAGATCTTTATCCTTACTGATTCTACTTCCTGACCTTCTCATAAATGTCCTTTTGGCCAGAATTTTACATCGAATGGGCAGCGTGCACCCATCCTGAAATCATTTGAAATAGCCTGCGAAGACTTCGGGGGTGCATCCCGACATCTTCACGCACACGCACATTACGGTCGGTGGGCGTGCGCAGGAGTCAGTAGCGCGGCCACCGATGATTAAATGGGCAAATAAGCCCATTAACAGCCCAACTGATCCTAATTTTATGTTACCTGCGCTATTTAGCACTCGTTGCATGGGCAACACATTTTTTGTCATTTCTCATTCAAGGGTGGGATAAAAAGGGACTGGAATTTTGGCTGTGTGAGTTGTTAGGAGTTCACATGGGAGTTTGCAGCTGCTTTACTATTGAGATTTCATATCTTTTCCTGTGGTTTCTGCTGAAGTATTTGCTTTGTTAGCTTTGTTTTGATGACTCTCTTTTGTTTTGTCAACTCTCTTGGAGAATTTCTGTCGAGTGCATGAGACAGTGCCATGTGCACTTCAACAAACGGGGATTGATTACTCCCCTCGTGGGACCTCCTCTGAAGAGGAAGAGAGAGGCAAAAGGAAGAGGAGGCCACGTGTCCGCAGGCAAAGTCCCAGGGAAAATCCTTTGGGAGGAGAGACACAGGCACGGGCCGCAGGGCCAGCAGGGAGAGCAAGGCAGAAGATGCCACTACCCTGCTGCCAGATTGACAGGCAGTGATTCAGCTACCTCCACACGTCTGAGGTCCATTACTGCAGAAGACTCCACCTCTCAGGTTTCACTGCCTGGACCAATCATTGGGTAACTCTTTCGAGTATAAACATGTTTCCATCTGTTTCAGATGAAGTTACATTGTTTCATAGTTTGCCATTGTGAGATTTGAACTCTTGATCTTGGGGTTACAAACCCAGTACCATAACCACTTGGCTATTTAGGCCAAGCCCCAATCATTGGGTACATTGCAATATGTTCCAGTGCATGTATCACTTATAGTCATCGTGCAGAGTGCAGCACACAAACTGGCTCTGGCAAGGGGGGACCCAGTGGAAGATGAGGATAGCGAGGTGGCTCCATGGGCCTCAGATGATGACTGTACTGATGGGTCTGATGAGGGGCTCGGTCAGGCATAAGGTAAGTACGTGGAGGCAGACTTGAGGAACCTTCAGGGAGTCAGTGCACTTGATTCAATGCAGCTCCAGCTAGGCTGCCAAAGCATGGCTTCAATCTCATGACAAGGGCGTCACCTTCTTACCATACATTCCTGAGGAGGCAATCCCACGACCCCAGTGCTGCTTCACAACCTCTCTACTCAGACATGCACTTCACGTGTGCTGCCCTTGCCATCTATCATAAGGCACTGATGAGGCCTGCACCTGTGGAAAACATGATGGACCCTCAGGGTATTGAAACAAAATCTATATTTATATCTTTTCCATAACATAATTTTGTTGCTACTGTCATACAAAAACTATACATAACACTGATGAAATGAAAGAATGTCACCCGTGATAACCCCATTCTGTGCTCACGGTGCCTTAAACTTGCGATAGCGAGTGCTACATCTTGGTGCCCCCACCCCCTCCGAACCCCTCTCCCCTCACTGGCAGTGGAATTGTAGGCAAATTGATGACTCTGCTGTCGTGACTCTGATGACCTTGGCGGTCGTCCTTTGGCTGGTGGTGCCTGTGCAGGCAACACCTGGGAGGGTGCGACCAGCAACATAGCTGGGAACTCCTCAGTCATCGCAGCCTCATCTGATGCCATGATCACTGGCAAAGGGACGGAGGAGCTGCTGCCCTCACCTGAAGCACCGTGAGAGGAGCCCACAGAGACGACAGGCAGCTTGTCCCCTGGCGTGAGGCACTTCTGGACATCCCTGCTCACCATTGATGGACAGGTACCTAGCAGAGAGACTAGATACCTCATCCATCTCACACAGGCAGTGACCTCTGCCGGTATGTGCGAGTACATGTCTGAGCGCAACCCCAGGAACTGCTGATTCTGTTCCTGGAGCTGCATCTCTAGGAGTGCCACTGCTGTCTCAATGGAGGAGACTGTGCGCTCGTGCTCAGGGTCAATGAAATGCTCAAGCTCCTCACAGACTCCTCCATTACAGAGACCATGGCATGCAGACCCTTGGGGTTCTCAGTGAGATCTTCCTGCACATCCCACTGGACATCCAGCATCAGCCACCTGATAGGTGACTCCAGAGGTTCATCATCTGCTGCGGACTCAGCATCGTACTGTCCTCTGGCAGCTGGCATCCTGGGCACTCTCTGCCTCCACCAACTCCTCATGACTGTGTCATGCCCTCCCAACAGTGCACTACCATCTGAGTGAACTTATGCCCAATGATGTGCTTGTATCTGCACTGGTGCCTGGTAGCGAAAGAGGGTGTAACACTGGTGGATCTGTCTGTGGCTCCTCCTCAGGTCTCAAGGGAGGGTCCTCGGGGTTCTGGCAGCCTCTAGAGGATGGCTCAACTGAGGGAGGAAGTCAATATGTCAGTATCATCAATCAGCACATAGGGAATACGTATGCTAAGTGGGCAGGTGAGACTATGGGCAACTGCATCATGGTGTATCATGGTTGCTGGATCACTGGGGACTTTTGCTTAGAAGTCCTCAATGTTTGCATTCTCCACCAGTCTTGCATCTGCCCACTGGGCCCTTAACTTTTTCCAACACCCATGCCTCTCCATGACCTGAGGACCTTGCTCCTCACTGGCACTCCAGCTCGAGGGCGTCCGTCTCAAATTTGGTTAGTATAAGCAGGTTGGCCACCCCAACACCTGTTCATCTGCGTTGCACAGCATTATGGCTTCTCTTCTCCTGCTCGGAGCAAAGCGCACTCATTAGTCCACCCTCTACCTTCAACACCATATTAGCCTCGCCACCTTTTCGCCCACAACCACTGCACCCCCACCCTTCCTACCACTTGAGGCACTTGATCCAGCAGCAAAGCATTCCGTTATGCTCACTGACCAGGCCTTCCCCCTCTGACCAGGCCTTCTTTGTTTGCTGTGCTGGCCTCCTTTAGCCAACCTGCGGCATTCACTGCCTCCACTAGAGTGTGCAGACATTCGTCCGAAAACTGGGGTGGTGGGGGGCAGAGTGCTCACCAGCACTGCCCTACTGCCTTGCATGCCCAGTGAGTGCTGAGTCCATTACTCCTGCAAGTCTCGCCAAGGTAGCTCTGAGGCTCCTCAAGACCTCCTGGCAACCTTCAGGGAGCTGCCTCTGCCATTGGACCTGGTATCTGCCAGGCTCCCACCCCTGGCACCAGCACATCACCTGGGCTTAATTGACCAGCCAGCATGAAATCACATTCAGGGTCTGACTGCAGACGGAAGCAGAAATCGCGGTGCCTTCCAGCCCTGCCGATGAAGCATGCCCAACAAGCGCAAAGTTCAGGCCTATGTCATCCTTTATTATCAGGGCTACCCCTTGTACTTTTCCATTTGGTGTGTGCTTTCAAAAGGTTATTTACTGTGGAATAATTATTTCCCAACCTTGGTCACCTTGTAACCATGGCCAGGAGTTTCCATTTGCTGGGTGGGCCTGGGAGCAGCTGGGAACAAGTCCGCCACCTGCGATTGGCCCCTGACCACGAATTCAGGCTGGATGGCCAATTAGTGGCCAGTCAGTGTGAAGCATGCACTAAAATGATCAGCACTGCTGGGGTCAGCGGGAGGAGGGTGAACATGGAAGTCTGCACATGTGCGCGGGAGCACGCGCTGAAAGCTCCCTGAGGGCACAGAGCTGCCTCCGGGAGCTGAAGAATTGGAGAAACAAAAGTAAAGATTTCAAAGATGATATAAACATATCCCCACATGTGACTTAGTCACATGAAGAGGGATGAAGTTGAAATGTTTTTTTCGCATTTTTAGTAACTGTTGGGAACCTCATCCCACCCATGGATGAGGCTTCGTAAAAAATGCAAAGGCCGCCTGGTCTATTCACCTGCCGGCCAACTGAACGGTTGAGCGGGCAGCGAAAAGTACAAATTAATTACTTGCTTAAGGGCCTTAATACCCTTCTTAATTGTCGGTGGGTGCGCTGCCGAGTCTTGCGAGCGCCCACAAACAAAACATCACGAGAGTGCGCGATGCTGTCGGGTCACTTGCCCGACATCATCGCGCGTCATTTTACAGCCGATGAGGTTGGGCGCATGCCCACTCAGTGAAAGTAAAATGCTGCTGGCCTTCATAGCCAGAGGATTCAAGTACAGGAGCAGGGATGTCTTGCTGCAATTATACAGGGCCTTGGTGAGACCACACCTGGAATATTGTGTGCAGTTTGGGTCTCCTTATCTGAGAAAGGATGTTCTTGCTGCTGAGGGAGCACAGCGAAGGTTTACCAGACTGATTCCTGAGATAGTGGGACTGACATATGAGGAGAGATTGAGTTGGTTAGGATTATATTCTCTGGAGTTCAGAAGAATGAGGGAGGATCTCATAGAAAACTGTAACATTTTAACAGGACTAGACAGGGTAGATGCAGGAAGGATGTTCCCGATGGTGGGGGAGCCCAGAACCAGGGGTCACAGTCTGAGGATATGGGGTAGACCATTTAGGACTGAGACGAGGAGAAATTTCTTCACCCAGACAGTGCTGAGCCTGTGGAATTCGCTACCACAGAAAGTAGTTGAGGCCAAAATATTTTATGTTTTCAAGAAGGAGTTAGATATAGCTCTTGGGACGAAAGGGCTCAAAGGGTATGGGGAGAAAGCGGGAGCAGACTATTGAGTTGGATGATCAGCCATGATCATAATGAATGGCGGAGCAGGCTTGAAGGGCAGAATGCCCTACTCCTGCTCCTATTTTTTATGTTTCTATGTTTCTAATGCATGGCTCAAAGTCTTGTGTGGGAGGAGTGGGTTTCAGTTAGTGGGGCACTGGTACCAGCATTGGCAAATGTGGGGTCTGTGCCGATGGGATGGTCTACACCTGAACCATGCTGGGTCTGGTGTTCTAGCAAGTCACGTAACTAAGGAAGTAGAGAGGGCTTTCAACTAAAGTAGGGGGCTGGTGTGGAGGTGGGTGAGAGATCAAGCTTGGGTAGATGTGGCAAATCACAGGGTAGCTTCAAGGCCGGAGGCCTTAATAGTAATATGGGAAATGAGGGTCATAGGTTTTATCTCTCTGTCCCTTCCTTCTATTCTAAAAATACGCCAAAAGTCAAGACTATATAGAAACATAGAAAACAAGAGCAGTAGTAGGTCATTTGGCTCTTCAGGCCTGCTCCGCCGTTCAATGTGATCATGGCTGATCATCTATGTCAATGCCATATTCCCTCTCACTCCCCATACCCCTTGGTGCCTTTAGAGTTTAGAAATTTATTTCCTTTTTAAATATATTCAGTGATGTGCCCTCAACAGCCTTCAGTGGTAATGAATTTCACAGGTTCACCACCCTCCAAGTGGTGAAATTTCTCCTCATCTCAGTCCTGAATGGCCTACCCCATACCCTCAGACTGTGGCATCTTGTTACAGACCACTCCTCCCTGCTTCCAACTGGAGGAAACATCATCCCTGCATCCAGTCTGTCCAGCCCTGTCAGAATTTTGTACATTTCAGTGAGATCCCGTCTCATTCTTCTAAACTCCAGTGAATACAGGCCGAGTCGGCTCAAATTTTTCCCAAACCACAATCCTGCCATCCCAGGAATCAGTCTGGTGAACCTTTGCTGCACTCCCTCTATGGCAAGTATACCCTTTCTTAGGTAAGGAGACCAAAACAACACACAATACTCTAGGGGCAGAATTTTACATCCTGTGGGCAGGAGCTGATCGAACGCAAAATAGCGCACGATATTTCAGTCGGTGAGCACGCACTAGAGTTGGCAGCATGTACGCCAACAATTAAGAGGCCATTAAGGCTATTAATGTATTAATTAAGTGTGATTTTTCATTGCCCACCCAATGTTATGGTCGGTGGGCTGGCAAATCGACCAGGCAGCCTTTGGATTTTTGAAGAAACCTCATCCATGGTTGGGATGAGGTTTCCAATATTAATTTTTAAAAAATGTTTTGACAGAGTTTTGATTATCTATATGAGGGAGTATGATTTGTGAGGGAGTTTGATTTGTGGACATTTTTTCCTGCATTTCCAAATCTTTATTTCATGGTTTAAAATTCTTTAGCTCCCTGAGGCAGCTCTCTGCCTTCAGGGAGCTTTCATTGCATACTCCCCCATACACCTGCAGACTTCAGCGTCTGCCCTCCTCTCACCCCCACCATTAATTGGCCAGCCAGCATGAAATTGTGGGTGGGGGCTGATCACGGGTAGCGGCCCGTTTCCCGGCCACTCCCAGGCCTGCACACCGCACCTGCCTGATGACTCAAAAATCCTGCCCTAACTGTGGTCTCACTAAGGCCCTGTACAGGTGCAGTAAGACAGCCTTGCTTCTGTACTCAATCCTTTTCTGATCAGGGCCTTCATACCATTTGCCTTCCTAACTCCTTTCTGCACATCCATGCTTGCTTTCAGTGGCTGATGTACAAGGGTACCCAGGTCCCTTTGTATTTGGTCCTGTGTAATGTGGCAGGATTAATTAGTGACCTCAGGGTGAAGACACACCTCAGTAGCAGCCAGCACAATATGATTGAATTTTGCACTAGTTTGAAAGGGAAAAGAGTGGTTCTAAGACTAGTATTTTAAACTTAAATAAGGGCAGCCAAGTGGGCATGAAAGCTGAGCTCACTGAAGTGAACTGGGATACTAGGCTAGGGGATAGATTAATAGAGAAGCAGTGGCAGATATTTAAGGGGATTATTCAGAATACTCAAACTAAGTATATTCCTACGAGAAAGAAAAAATCTAAGAGGAGAACCCACCATCTGTGGTTAACTAAAGAAGTTAAGGAAAGCATAAAACTTAAGGAAGAAGCATATAACTGTACAAAGGTGAGTGGCAGGTCAGATGATTGGTCAGAATATAAAGAATAGCAGAGAATGACTGAATTTATCCAATTTATTGGAGCTCTTTGAAGGAGTAACATGCACTTGGATAAAGGGGAGTCTGTAGACGTGCTGTACTTGGAATTCCAGAAGGCATTTGATAAGGTGCCACATCAAAGGTTATCGTGGAAGATAAAGCTGTAGGAGGTAACACATTAGTGTGGATAGAAGATTAGCTAGCTGTCAGGAAATAGTATGCATAAATGGGTCTTTTTCTGATTGGCAGGATGTGAAGAGTAGAGTCCCACAGGGGTCTGTGCTGGGGCCTCAACTCTTTACAATTTATATCAATGAATTAGATTAGGGGAGTGAAGGCATCGTAGCTAAATTTATAGATGACACAAAGTTAGATAGGAAAGTATGTTGTGAAGAGGACATAAGGAGGTTGCAGACAGAAAGAGATAGGTTGAGTGAGTTGGAATATAACATGGAAAGTTGTGAAGTTGTTTACTTTGGCAGGAAGAATAAAGAAAGCAGAGTATTACTTAAAAGGAGAACAGCTACAGAATTCTGAGGTGCAGAGGGGTCTAGGTGTTCCAGTGCATGAGTCACAATAAGTTAGAATGCAGATACAGTAAGTAATTAAGAAGGCTAATGGAATGCTATCCTTTATTAGGAGAGGAATTGAACATAAAAGTAAGGATGTTATGCTTCTCCTTATTTAAAGAAGGATATAAATGTATTGGAGGTGGTTCAGAGGAGCTTTATTAGATTGATACCTGGAATGAGCATGTTGTCTCATGAGGAAAGTTTAGATTGACTGGACTTGTTTCCACTGGAGCTGAGAAGAGTGAGGGGTGACTTGACTGAAGTATATAAGATCCTGAACAGTATTGACAAGGTAGATGTGGAAAGGATGTTTCCTCTTGTGGGTGAGTCCAGAACTAGGGAGCACTGTTTTAAAATTAGGGACTGCCCTTTCAGGACAGAGATGAGGGGATTTTTTTTTTCTCTGAGCTTTGTGCGACTTTGGAACTCTCTGCCTCAGAAGGCGATGGGCGCGGGATCATTGAATATTTTTAAGGTGGAGGTAGATAGATTCTTGTTAGGCAAGGGAATCAAAGGTTATTGGGGGTAGATGGGAATGTGGAATTTGAAACACAAACAGATCAGCCATGATCTTATTGAATAGCAGAGCAAGCTTGGGGGTCTGAATGGTCTGCTTCTGCTCCTATTTCATATATATGTTCGTACATGCCCCCCACCCCCTGCCGAAAGCACGCCCAGCAGGGGCATGTAAAATGCAGCCCCTCATTCTAACTGATACTCGATTCTTAGAGATGGAAACCTTATTGGATCAGATGTCTGTTGCCAAGTCATTTCCTTCAACCTTTGTGGAACTGATGGAATACTCGGTAGTAACACGAAGAATCAGGACTCAATGATTGCCAGATTTCAAAATGGTTCAGATACCACATGCAGATGTCAACACAATGGAAGGATTAAACACAGGCAGAATAAGAAAAGCAACTTTAGTAGATCTGGCTATTACAACATAAGACAGAATTAGAACAGCTAATTGTAATAGCTAATTTTTCCCAGAAATGCCCAAGGAATAATTAATAGGTGCTTCAGGTGTGGTTATGCTGTCGACTAAGCCTTCTATGAAAAAGGTATAAATATAACTTGACATGGACCATAAGGCAATTATGTTTGGAATGCCAGTGATTAGCAGTTTAGCAAGTTATGATTATATCCCCTTAACAAAATTTGATGTTTTTCAAGGGTATTGGATAAGAACTGGGCAAGAAAAAGAGGTGAGGGGAGAGTGACTGCCCTTGACATCAAGGCAGCATTTAACTGAGTGTGGCATCAAGGAGCCCTAGCAAAACTGAAATCAATGGGAATCGGTGGGTTGGTGGTGGGTGGTGGTAGGGGAAGTCTCCATTGGTTGCAGTCATACCAAGCACAAAGGAAGATGGTTGTAGTTGTTGGAGGTCAATCATCTCAATTCCAGGATATCGCTGCAGGAGTTCCTCAGGGTAGTGTCTTAGGCCTAACCATCTTCAGCTGCTTCAACAATGACCTTCCCTCAATCATAAAGTCAGAAGTGGGGATGTTCACTGATGATTGCACAATGTTCAGCACCATTCAGAACTCCTCAGATACTGAAGCAGTCCATGTCCATATGCCGCAAGACCTGGACAACATTCAGACTTGGGCTGACGTGGACCTATATCAGCATTCCTTCACTATCGCTGGGTCAAAAAACTGGAACATCCACTCCCTCATCCAAACAGCATTGTGAATTCACTTCAGATGTTTTCCTATCAGTAAGTCTATGAGTGAAATCCCAAATTGCATACTGTGCTGTGCGATAGTAAGGTGTGCTCTATAAAGTATGAATTTAATTCCATTTGTTCTATGTTTCTGAATGATTTTACTGCAGAGAAATGGGTTTTTTTAATCAAGCCTGAGGTCTCAAGAGAAAATTGAGAGCTCTGAGACATTGTCTAAGACTGAGACAATTTTATTCAGGGTATTTGGTGTTTTATAAAAGAGAGAATCATAGGGAATGGAAAGGCTCTGGTAAGTTGACAAGTCATGATGGTAAAACAGTACTTATCAAACAGGTCCAATAGGTCAATGTCCTATGGCTAATGTTTCAGGAAGAGTTAGCACATTTTGCGCTTGTGTGTGCTGGTTTGGTTCTCATTTTCAGCTCACACTGCTGGTTAGCAGCTATGCCACAAAGACAGCCAAATGTGTTAAGTCTCAATCTCCCTGTGCACACCCTCTCCATTGGCAAATCCCCAGCTGTGCCTCCTCATGACGAGACACAGAAACTGGGTCCCTCGCAGTCCCAGGCTAAAACTTCAGAGGAACTCTGAGAATGTTTGCACCATCCCCCCCTCCCCGCCACCGACCCCCAGACATGCAGTAAGCAAGCCCACTGGCATGGGGACATGTCCTGACACTCTTGAACCAAACTCCCAACTATGGGCAAAAAAGCCTTCCGCTGCCTCTTGGATACCTCAGGAGAGCTAAAGGCTAAGGGTGTAAACCCTGACAAAAAAGTTAGAGTGGAGCCCAAAGGGAGGAGGCAATTGGCATAGTGATAATGTCACTGGACTAGTAATCTAGAGGCCCAGGCTAAAGCTCTGGGAACACAGGCTCATATCCCACCATGACAGCTAGTGGAATTTAAATTCAATTAAAAAATCTGGACTTAAAAGCTAATCTGACGGTGATCTTGAAACCACTGCTGATGGTCGAAAAAATCCATTAGGGAATGAAATCTGCCATCCTCACCTGGTCTGGCCAAATGTGACTCCAGACCCACAGCAATGTGGTTGATTCTTAAATGCCTTCTGAAATGGCCTAGCAAGCCATTCAGTTGTATCGAACTGCTACAAAGTTTAAAAGATGGAATGAAGCCAGACGGCCCACCCGACATAGCCCTAGGCACCGGAAATGACAACGTGACATCCAGCCCTCTCAACCCTGCAAAGTCCTCCATACTGGCATCTGGGGGCTGTGCCAAAAAAAGAGAAATCAGGATAGTTGTCCCACAAACTTGTCAATCAACAGCCTGACATAGTCATATTCAAGTATTGCTGAAAAAAGATAACCTTTTGAAGCTTTTTGTCTTGCATTCATCGGGACAATTGTAAGAATACCAATGTAAGAGGAAGCAACAACTTTATACTATATGAGAAAAGAGGGCTGATTGCCAGAATCCACCTGCCAAGTGACCGTCCTTAATATGAAGGCAGCATTTGACAGAGTGTGGCATCAAGGAGTGCTAACAGGACTGCAGTCAATGAGAATCAGGGGGAAACTCTCCACTGGTTGGAGTCATACCTAGCACAAAGGAAGATGGTTGTGGTTGTTGGAGGTCAATCATCTCAATTCCAGGACATCACTGCAGGAGTTCCTCAGGGTAGTGTCCTGGGCCCAACCATCTTCAGCTGCTTCATCAATGACCTTCCCTTCATCATAAGGTCAGAAGTAGGGATGTTCGCTGAAGATTGCACAATGTTCAGTACCATTTGCAGCTCCTCAGATACTGAAGCAGTCTGTGTCCTTATGCAGCAAGACCTGGACAATGTCCAGGCTTGGGCTGACAAGTGGCAAGTAACATTCACGCCACACAAATGTCAGACAATTATTATCTCCAACAAGAGAGAATGTATTACCATTTCTGAATTCCCCACTATCAACATCCTGGGGGGTTACCATTGACCAGAAAATGAACTGGACCAGCCATATAAATACTGTGGCTACAAGAGCAGGTCAGAGGCTGAGAATTCTACAGAAAGCCTGTCCACCATCTACAAAGCACAAGTCAGGAGTGTGATGGAATATTTTTCACTTGCCTGAATGACAACAACATTCAAGAAGTTCAGCACCACCCAGGAGAAAGCAGCCCGCTTGATTGGTGCTCCATCCACTACCTTCAATATTCACTCCCTCCACCACCGATGCATAGTGGCAACAGTGTGTACCATCTACAAGGTGCATTGCAGCAACTCACCTTCGACAGTACCTTCCAAACACGCCAACTCTTCCACCTAGAAGAACATGGGCAGCAAACGTTTGGGAATACCACCAACTCCAAGTTCCCCTCAAAAGTCAGGTACCATCTTGGCTATATCACCGTTCCTTTATTGTCGCTGGGTCAAGAATCCTGTAACTCCCTTCCTATCAGCACTGTGGGTGTTCCTACAACACATGCACTGCGTCAGTTCAAAAAGGCAACACACCACCACCTTTGAGGGCAATTAGAGATGGACAATAAATGCTGGGCTAGCCAGTGATGCCCATATCCCGTGACAGAATAAAAAAGGCAGACTGATGTCTAAATATATCAACTCTCTGGCAACTCCTGCAAACAAGCTAGCACCTAACGTTGTGCTTTGCATTCCATTGGACTGAAACAGGAAGATCAAGAGGGACATTTTGAGGCAGCCTAAAGTCTCCATAAATTTTGCCCAGGGCACTCCAGTTTCACTGCAGAGCATTAACACAACATGGGAGACGGCAGTTATAAGTATAAACTCAACTCGATTGGCTGTCACAGCCTTTCTCCAATGGTTGGGAGGGACTATCACTTCCTATAGGTCAGCCATCACCCATTGCAAGTTGGGCAGCCCCCAACTAGAAAGGTGCTGACCTGCCAAAGATCATCTGCTTCAATGAGTGCTTGGAGCTTAGAGTCTCTGCTCAACAAGTGGATTCAATCTATTGTACCAGACAAACAAAAGAACCAAGATGCTAACTCTTCGACTGGCCCATCAATACCATTGCAGCAGATTGTTAGACAACTTGTAGCTTGTTGATAATGCAAGACAGCTGTGACCGACATAGCAAAGAATCGCCATATTGAGAGATGCTGAAAAGAGACCACGGTTGCTAAGGGCTGATCACTGAAAGAGAAACATTACACATTCATCCAGCAGGGGAAAGAGTTCAGAGGAAACATGTGAGAAAGGTATAGCCTTTGCTGTCCGGAACTCGCTACTCTTTATGCTCGAACACCCAATATGGTTCAGAACACATTTTCTCCATCTGCCTCAATTCAAACAGGGCCAGGTAACCTCATGGGTGTTTATGCTCCTGGAGGTGAAAGATAATTTCACCAAGAGCTTGACACTGCTATCAGCAGAATTCCTAAATCAAAATATCTTTACCTAATGGAAACTTTCAGCACAAGAGTGGCCATTTATCTTTCCAGACATTATGGCCTGGAAAAAGATACATGAAGACAAACAAATAAGACTTGAGCTTTGCTGCTACCATATGTTTTGTGCAACTAAAGCCTTCTTTCAGAATAAACCATTCCACAAGGTATCCTGGAGACATCCAAGATCAGACAGTGACACCAGCTGGATCTGATCATCACCAGACATGACTCTGAACAGCACTCTCAACACACACAACAACCACAGCACTGACTATGATACAGATCAGTTCCTGGTGTGTACTAGGGTGAGGATGCAACCCTTGAAGATTTTTGATTCAAAGCAGAAATGTCGTCCTCATACCAACATCAACCATACTGCCTACCCAGATGAAAACCAACAGTTTCTTGACTCAATTGAACAAGCATTCTCTGGCATTCCCACAGTGTGAAAAAGTGAAATGGAATATATTTCAAGACACCACGCATAATACTGCGCTTTCAACAGATGAGAAGCAAGAGCAGAAAATGCTGACTGGCTCACGGCTAACATCACCTGTCTTTGAAGCCAAGCAGTCCGCTATCATTAATGACGAGATGTCCGAGCAACAAGACTCTAAATGCACTAAGAACCACTTGAAGTAAAGTCCAAGAGACTGCAAGGCAATGCACCTATGACTACTGTTTACGACTTTGCCAGATTATCCAGATGCCCTTCGGCACAGGGAATGCTAGGAGCACATATGAAGGGATCAAAACAGCAACAGGCCCATCAAAAACATACGGCTGCATTGAAAACACAGGCAGGGAGATCATCACTGACTGCAATCGATAGCTGGAGAGATGGGTGGAACAATATCTTGAGTTGTAGTCTGGGGAGAACACCGTCACCAAGGAAAGCGCTGGATGCCATAGAAGGCTTGCCTGTCATGGCAGAGCTGGATATTAAACCTACAGTGGACAGCTTAGCAAAGCTATTGACTCACTTGTCAAGTGCAAAGCTCCAAGTGTTGATGCCATATTTCCTGAACTCGTCAAGCACAGGAAACCAGCATTCCTGCAGCACCTGCACAACTCTCATGGTCTCTGCTGGAGGGAGGGGTCATTGCCCCACGTTCTGCATGATGCAAAGATTGTGACCCTGTATAAGAACAAGGGTGACTACAGCAACTATCAAGGCCTACAGAGCATCATTGGAAAAGTGCTTGCACATGTTGCCCTCATCAGGCTGCAAATCCTGACTGAACAGATCTACCATGAATCCCGGTGTGGTTTCAGGACAGGAGGATCTACAATTGACGTGATCTTCTCAGTCTGGCAGCTGCAAGAGAAATGCCGAGAACAAAGTAGATCACGATATATATTGCCTTCATCGATCTCACCAAGGCATTTAACCATGTGAGCAGAGGCAGTCTATTTCAACTGCTGGAAAAATTGGCAGCCAGCCAAAGCTGCTCAATGTGATCTCACCCATCATATTATCATGGAAAGAGAAGGTCAGCTATGACAGGGCAACATCAGAATCCTTTGAGATCTGAAGATAGGGTCAAACAGGTTTATTTTCTGGCACTACTCTTTAGCAACAACTTCTCTTTGCTGCTGCCAGGCATAAGAAAAGGCTGAACAGTTTGCACTGTTGCAGTCTCAGATCTATCTGCAGCATGTCTTGGCAGGACAAGGTCACCAACTCAGAGGTCCTGGAGCATGCTAATTCCATCAACATACATTCATTGCTAAGCCAACAACATCTACGCTGGTTTGCCAAGCTCATCAGATGGATGACAGCCAAACACCCAAAGACCTTCTGTATGTGAATGGGCTTTATGTCACAACCTTCTGGGCATCCATATCTCTGCTCCAAAAACACCCGCAAGAGACATATGAAGACAGCAGACAATGACACTGACAACTGGGAGACAGTCACATACGGCTGTAACTTCTGGAGGCGGAATATTTGGAAAGTCATTGGAAGAGGTATAGCAGAAATTAAAAGCTCATCTGGCCAGTGAATTATGCCTCCTTAGCCATTGTCTTCCTCTGCAGCAAATGCAGCAGAGACTGTGAGAATGGGGCCCCTGAACCACACCAGGCAATGCTTAACACAGAGTTGACCCCTATTGTCTTAGGAGATGGAAGGCTGCTTCAGAAACTTATTAAATATGACAATCAAACTGTTAAGGTTCATTCCTCATGATTAATCAGAATCAAATTACAAAATCTCAATGTGAGTAGCTGGTAGAAATAACATGAGGTACCTTGTGCCTCAAATGCTCACATGGGTGATGATGTTCCTAACAGAATACAAGGGCAGGGTAGAGATAATGAGAATAATCATGATCAACAGGACAGTGCAATCACATCAAAAGACCAATTACCTAGAGAGGATACTCGAGTGACATTTATTCCAGAGGGATTGAGTGAATGGAAGGAAGGATGTGACAACTGTGGGACTTGAAGGAAAGTTATTGGCCAGTTTAAATATTGGTTGAGTGCTCAGGATGATGGCTAAGAAATGAGGTGCATGGACTAGAGTGAAAGATTGGAAAATAAGAAAGCACAGTGCAAGTAATGTTAGTGGGTCTGGAACTGACTCTCGCATCAGAAAACGATCATATACTAGAGAAGGAACCACAAATTGTGCAAGAAGGTGACATTGCAGTAGTAGTCCTGACAGACAAAAAAGTGCAAGTAGAGGCTGTAGCTTGAATAGATTACACAATGAAATAAGAGCCACAGAACAGTCTTGAACAGAACTTGAAGGAGAAGTCCTTATGATTGTGAATATTGGTGGTTGCCAATAAATTTGAGAATAAACTGATGAGAGGCAAAACAAAACGAATTAGATAATTGGAAAGAGTTTGAAGTTATTCTGCGGTACCAAACATACGTCAACCTGCTTTGTCACTTAGATGGATTTGACTGAAAAGATGCTTAGTAATAAGACTCTTAAGACAAAAACAAGGTTTGTTGCTAATGGTTTTGAAGAGCGACTGATGGATACAGATGTTAGAATGGACTCTTCCACAGCTGGAAAAATAATATTGAAAATCTTTTTAGATCCTTTGACCACATATTCATGGAAATGTGCATCAATTGACATAAAAACTGCATTTCTGCAGAATGCTACTTTACATAGAATCATAGAATGGTTACAGCACAGAAGGAGGCCATTTAACCTGTCATTATCCATGCTGCCTCTCTGCAAGACCAATCCACTTAGTCTCATTGCTCCTCTTTCTCTACGCAGTCCTGCAAAATTCACTTTCTTCAGGTGCTTACTCACTTTTGAAAGCCAGCACACTCCATCACACTCTCAGGCAGCACATTCCAGATCCTAACCACTTGTGTGAAAAAGTTTTTTCCTCATGTTGCTGTTGCTTTTTTTGCCAATCACCTTAGATTGGGGTCCTCTGGTTCTCCTTCTGCTGCCAAAGAGAAGAGTTTCTTTCCATCCACTCTGCCCAGACCCTTAATGATTCTGAACATTTCTATCAAATGTGCTTTCAACATTCTCCTCTCCAAGGACAGGTACAGCTTCTCCAATCAATGTAACTGAAGTCCGTCATCTCTGGAATCATTCTCCTAAATATTTTCTGCACCCTCTCTAATGCCTTCACATCCTTCCT
This sequence comes from Carcharodon carcharias, assembly GCF_017639515.1. NCBI lineage: Eukaryota > Metazoa > Chordata > Chondrichthyes > Lamniformes > Lamnidae > Carcharodon > Carcharodon carcharias. Next base: position 44,087,093 of record NC_054472.1, on the reverse strand, counting down.
AAAGTGTGGTGCCCAGAATTGAACACAATGCTCCAGTTGTTGCCAAACCAGTACTTTATAAATGATCACCATAACTTCCTCACTTTTGTACTCTATGCCGCTATTTATAAGCCCAGGATCCTGCATGCTTTGTTCACCACTTGTCCTGCCATCTTCAAAGATGTGTGCATATATTCCCCCAAGTTCCTCAGGTCTGCACCTCCTTTAAAATTGTGCCCTCTATTTTATACTGCCTCTCCTAGTTCTTCCTGCCAAAATGTTTTGAGAGAGAATAGCTTCTGAAACCACCCAAAGAGGCAGCAGATGCAGAAGGTTGACGATGAAAATTAAACAAATGTGTCGGTGGCCTGAATGATGCTTCCAAGGAATGGTATTTTTCAATGAGATCTGTTTTGCCAAAAATAGGTTAAGTTCAACTAAAAGCAGTGTTCAACTAAATCCTTCAATGATTTTTATATATCATAAATGAAAACTTTCTGGCATCATAGTGCATGTTGCTTACTTGCAGGGTGATACTATAGAATTTGATAAGTGTGCTATTGATAAACTTAGAATGAAATCTCAAATTGGGAATAAGGCTTTGAAGCTTTTAAATTCATTGGTTTAGATATTAAGCAGAAAAGTTATGAAATAGCTTTGAATTTAGAGAGTATTACTCACATCCCAGTTAATCTTACTAGGTCCTCACAGAAAGATTGTTTTACATCTAAAGAAAAGAAAGAGAAATTACAAAGCTTGATTAGTCAGTTGAACTGGTTGGGCACCCAGACTAGACTAAATGCTTGTTTTAATGATTTTAATGTACTATGATGAAATATCCTAACAGCACAAATGTTTTAAGGGCAAATAAAATACTTAAATAAAATTAAATTCAGAGGAATGCATACTGAAGTTCCTGTCCTTAGGTGATCCAAAGAGTATGAAAATAATTATTTTTAGTGATGCTTCACATGCCAATCTGGATATTCAAGTGGTTTTATTATATTTATTGGTGAAAAGGGAAATAGGGTGTCACATTTGCCACTCTCCAATCCTCTGGTACCTCCCTTGTATTTGGGGAAGATTGGAAGATTGTGGTGAGGCCTTTCACCATCTCCACTCTCATTTCCTTTAGCATCTTGGGACGCAAGTCATTCACACCAGGTAACCTATCCACTCTATAAGCATAGCCAGCCTTTCTGGTACATCCTTCCTATCAATTTTCACCCCATCCATGACCTCTACCATCTTCGTTTCCCCTGTTATTTTGTCAGCCTTCTCTCCCTTCATATATGCTGATTCAAAGTACAGCAACTATTCTAGCCTTACCCTGTCTAAGCAGATGCCATCCTGTTTGTCCTTAATACACCCCACCTTAGCTCTTACTATGCACTTACTACTTACATGTCGGTAGAAGATTCTCTTCCGCACTACGGAATATTGGGGTCTTAGCACTCCAATACTACATTTTTGTGTGCACTATTCATACCTGCAAAAATAATAAGCGCAATCTGATTGGAAGTCCTAATCTATTGTTCATTAACTTTCACTACCTGGGTTCAAAAATATCCCACGCTGCTGGGATCAAGGTGTCCTTTCTCCAAGGATTCTGCATAAATGAGTTTCAGGCTATTTCATAAGTAATGTAGGTATAGAATACAAACTTGTTGATAGTTTGTTAGCAAGGCAAGCTTCTCTGTGAGAACTGGAAACTTTCACACTAGGGTTTTAAAGATGTTCTTCTGAGTTGGTGTTCAGGCCCACATTATTTTGATAGAATCTATGACTATTTACTGTGCATCCAGCTGTGCTGATACTTGAAGGAAATAATTGATGTTGACATGGCTGAGGAAGAAAAGTATTCGATTCCCAGGGTGGATATAGTTGCAGTACCACTGTTCATATACCCCACACACAGACTAACCTCATATAATGATGGGAAGACAGATCATACATTCTTTTAGAATTTCTGGCATATTCTGGCAGTTGCCTATAATTCAGGACCAGAGTGTCTGACTCCAATGGCTCTTACATAGCTCCAATTTTAAAAATAATGCTTGGCACAAGGTCTCTTTAAGAAATGGCCTTTGTAGGTCAAGGTGAGATATTTCAGTATAGAGCCATCTTATTTGACCGTGACAGCCATCCTGGAGTCAGTATAACACATTTTATGCAGATCTCTCTTTGAAGTCCACCTTGCTCCTCACCTACACAACAACCACTACTCCATGTTTGAAATAAATGTTCTTTCAACACCCAGCTATACTATGGAGAAGCCCCTAATCTGCATACGAGTTGGGATCATAATGAGCATGCACACAGTCCATTGAACAGCAAATAGCCATACTTAGCTTGTATCCAGCACCTGCTTGGTCTTAGGCCTACCTACCCACAACAGGAGCAGTTAATCATGATCATCCTGTGCCACAGGCTTTGGTAAACAGTAGATAAAGCACTCTTAAACGTAGAATGATTACATTATTAGAATCAATGATATCATGATCTAAAGATGAAACACATGAATGAATTCCTTTAGCTACTGTTGGCAGCTTCCGAATGCTTCCTATCTATGACATTTACTCATGGTAACAAGTTTCTGGGAGCGTTTAGATTTTGAATTCTAACTCTAACATGCTAGATACAGTGACAGCATGGTAGTTTAATTAGAATCAAGCAACTGCACAATGATAAATGGCAATGTTGTTATCTTTAACTGATGCTTGCAATATAATGAACAGAGGTAAGAAGAAATGTAATTTATTGTAATAGTGTAATAGCTTTTCCTTTGTACTAGAGCTAGACACATTGCATGGGTGTGATGTATTAGTGGTTTGCCTGCACATTTGATGTTAGCAATTTCCATTTTATCTTTAATTCTAACAAAGTTTTCCTTGAATTGTTTTTGCTTAAGTATACTACTTTGAAAATACACAAGTTTACTTTCTCAGAAAACAAAAATAAAAATAAAAATACCTGGAAAAACTCAACAAGTCTGACAGCATCTGCGGAGAGGAACACAGTTAACGTTTCGAGTCTGTATGACTCTTCAACAGAACTAAGGAAAAATAGAAGAGAGGTGAAATATAAGCTGGTTTAAGGGAGGGGAATGGGTGTGGGACAGGTAGAGCTGGATAGAGGGTCGGCGATAAGTGGAGATTGCCAAAAGATGTCATAGACAAAAGGACAAAGAGGTGTTGACGGCGGTGATATTAGCTAAGAAATGTGCTAATAGGTGACATTAAGGGTAGAAAGCAGGACGAGCAAGATACAGATAGCCCTAGTGGGGGTGGGTGGGGGGAAGGGATCGAAATAGGCTAAAAGGTAGAAATGGATGGAAATACATTTAAAAATAATGGAAATAGGTGGGAAAAGAAAAATCTATATAAGTTATTGGAAAAAGGGAATCAGAAAGGGATGGAGGAGAGAATTCATGATCTAAAATTGTTGAACTCAATATTCAGTCCGGAAGACTGTAAAGTGCCTAGTCGGAAGATGAGGTGCTGTTCCTCCAGTTTCCATTGTCCCAGAGGGAACGATCCCTGTGGAATGCCACCAGGGGGGTGAAGGGAAGATGTGTTTGGTGGTGGAATCATGCTGGAGTTGGCGGAAATGGCAGAGTATGATCCTTTGAATGCGGAGGCTGGTGGGATGATAAGTGAGGACAAGGGGGACCCTATCATGGTATTCTTCATCCCATCCAACGCTTCAACAAGAAACTTTGTCTCAGAACCATGATAGGGTCCCCCATGTCCTCACTTATCACCCCACCAGCCTCCGCATTCAAAGGATCATCCTCTGCCATTTCCACCAACTCCAGCCTGATGCCACCACCAAACACATCTTCCCTTCACACCCCTGGTGGCATTCCACAGGGATCATTCCCTCCGGGACACTGTGGTCCACTCCTCTATCACCCCCTACATCTCAACCCCCTCCCACGGTACCTTCCCATGCAACTGCAGAAGGTGCAACACCTGCACTTTTACTTCCCCCTTCCTCACCATCCAAGGGCCCAAACACTCCTTTCAAGTGAAGCAGCATTTCACTTGCACTTCCCTCAATTTAGTCGATTGCATCCATTGCTCCCAATGCAGTTTCCTCTTCATTGGAGAGACCAAACACAGACTGGGTGACCACTTTGCGGAACACCCTTGGTCTGTCCGCAGGCATGACCCAGACCTCCATGTCACTTGCCATTTCAACACACCACCCTGCTCTCATGTTCACATGTCCGTCCTTGGCCTGCTGCAATGTTCCAGTGAAGCTCGGCGCAAACTGGAGGAACAGCACCTCATCTTCCGCCTAGGCACTTTACAGCCTTCCAGACTTAACATTGAGTTCAATAACTTCAGATCATGAACTCTCTCCTCCATCTCCACTCCTTTCCAATCCCCCCTTTTCCAATAATTTATAATTTTTATATATTATATATATATATGCTTCTTTTCCCACCTATTTCCATTATTTTTAAATGTATTTCCATCCATTGTTTTATCTCTACCTTTTAGCCTATTTCGATCCCTTCCCCCCGCCCCAACCACACTAGGACTATCTGTCCCTTGCTCGTCCTGCTTTCTACCCTTAATGTCACCTATTAGCACATTCCTTAGCTAATATCATCACCATCAACACCCCCTTGTCCTTTTGTCTATGAAATCTTTTGGCAATTTCCACCTATTGCTGGCCCTCTATCCACCTCTACCTGTCCCCCCCCCCCACCCCCTTAAACCAGCTTATATTTCACCTCTCCTGTTTTTACTTAGTTCTGTTGAAGAGGCATACGGACTCGAAACGTTAATTGTGTTCCTGTCCGCAGATGCTGTCAGATTTGCTGAGTTTTTCCAGGTATTTTTACTTTTATTTTTGTTTTGGATTTCTAGCATCTGCAGTTTTTTTGCTTTTTTCTTTCTCGTATCAGTTGGTGAATACAATACATTTCATATATCACAAGACAGCAGATTGGAAGATAGACTACTTCAGCAGTTTCTAGGTTGTAAATCCACACACTTGTACATCCAAACGCATAAACTTCCAAGCACAGTTAAATATACACATGCAAATTCATCCTCACACATTTACTCATATTAATTCACACATATATAAACCTATACACGCGTAGACTGGGATTTTACTTTGAAAAGATGGAGGTGGGTAAGGGAGATTATCAGAGCAAATGGTGCCGCCTTGGGCCCTTGATACCAGGATTACAATTTGACGTAAGAGTGGACAGCAAGTCACCTGGGGACTCTGTTCACTTTTTTGAAATGAGCAATTGGAAGCTAATTAAGATGATTGAGGAGTCTAGTGAAAGGGGTTTTACTAGGCCTCTCAGAATTTTGCGAGTAGCACACGGACAACATGGAAGTGGTTGAAGCCTTGGCAGCTTTTAAAGAGCGGCCACAGGGTGACAGCTGTTGGAATAATAAAGCAAAATGCTGGAAATCTGAAATAAAAACAGAAAATGCTGGAAAAACTCTGCAGGTCTGGCAGTACCTGAGGAGAGAGTGACACAGAGTTAACATTTCGAGCCTGCATATCTCTTCTTGATAGACTCCCAATGGCCAGCCAGTGGCCTTCATTAGCTAGAAGGGATTTAATTCCTTCAGCATAAAACTGGTGTGTGACCACTACCAATGGATACTTCAGATGTGTGCTGGTTACCCTGGAAGCAGCCACAACACTTGCATTCTCAGGTACTCCCAGGTGCCACAGCTTTTCACCTTCAAAGGATGGATACTTGTCAACAATGGATACACTGATGACACTAGTGAGGAACCCAAGGACTGAGACAAAGGAACCCTACAACACGAGCCACACTACAACCCCAGCAACTATCCCCTTAAAATGAGATTTAGATTCCTGGAACTCTCAGCGCACTTCAATATGCCCCAGTGAGGCTCCCCCTGATTATAGTGGTATCCTGCACTTTACACAACTTGGTGCGACAGAGTGGTAGAGGCTCTGGCTGGTGAAGGCTTAGAGGAGCTCACGGCACCTTCAGATGAGGAGGATGATAAGGATGCTGATGAGGAGTCACACCATCCTGACAGACATGAGGGATCATTTGGAGGGCACCATTGGAGGCTCCGGAGGCACTTTGCACTCATTTGTTTTGGTTGACCCTTATACTGCAGCCAACCAGCCAAATAAAGTTCAGACCCCAACTCTACTAATGCCCCCAGCTCTGCTGAAAGCTCAGACCCTCTCAGCCTCTAGCATCTGTTGCTTTTGTGCAACTGATGAGTACAATGCCATGGTTGCCCCCAGCCTACCATTGTAATTACTGATGCCACCATTACACTGTCAGAGGGCCACCACCACTGGATGAGGTGCTTGTACACCAAATTAAACATTTATTACAATAAACACAGAACACAAGCAAAGATTTATGACTACCTGTGAGGCCCAAGGGCACCATTGTTTTCTTTTTAAACCCCTTACGAGTGCTCCTACATAGTGCTTTCCCCCTTTGCTGCTAGCTGAGGTCTGGGATGACCTTGGTGGCTGTGATCTGGCTGCCAGAGGCCTGGCAGGCCCAGGCATGCTAAGGGATTCCTGCAGAGGTGGAGGAAGATCCTCTGTCATCGCAGCAACCTCAGCTGTTGGTGTCACTGGCAGAGGAGCTGAGGAGTCACTGTCCACAGCAGGAAGGTCCTGAGAGAGGACCCTAGAAGCAGCAGACAGCTTTCCTCGTTCTTTGTATGGCACAACTGTTCCTCCCTCCTATCTTGAGATGGATGATCAGCTGGTGGAGACTCCAGGCTCCTTGTCCCCACTCTTGCTTTGTCAACTGCTCCATAGAGCTCTTGGGCAAGGCGATGGCATATAGCTTTATGTGCATCTCCAGCATCCACTGACTGGTCTGTTGGATGGGGCTCTCCATAACAGTCACCAGTCTCTCAATGGTGGAGGCCACACACGCACACAAGAAGGAGATCACCATACTAATAGCTTAGATGGTCACATCCACTGTCCATACGCTCTGAAAGCTTCACTAGATTTAAGGCATCTCACGCTGCACTGCCACTATCTGCCACTTCATGGGTCACTCCAGAGATGTGTCATCAGCCTGAGGCTTAGCATAGGCCTGGTCTACCACAGTCCTCTAAGTGTCAGAGGCTGTGGCTGTCACAGCTCTGACAGTTGGTTAAGTGCATTGTGCTCAAACCAAGATGTGACCTTGAATTTATTTCCAAACGCAAACCTGCTGAGGTGAAAGTATCTGCGCTGGTGAAGGGTGCACGGGAATGATGTGATGCTGGACCCTCTAAGATCCCCTCCTCCTCTTCCTGGGAGGTGGACGAGTGTCCTCTGGAGATGGAGTCTTTCAGGTTCTGTGTTTGACCTCTGTGAGAGCACAGCGTTATCAGGTCATCTCACCCCTCCAGACAGAGCCCACGGAGTCAGCTGCAGCTCAAATAGATGCCTGTAAATTGGAAGACACAACAAACTTGAGGTTAGGTGGGAATGTGGAGTTGAGGCTACAATCAGACCAGCCATGATCTTATTGAATGGCAAAGCAGTCTTGAGGGGCCTGACCCTAATTCATGTTTGTTTGTCTGTAATCTTGATGTTTGCCTGATGCTTTCTCACAAAGCCATTTCTAGCCTTCCCCTGATTGGACTCTGGCCTCAGCGTCCACAGTGGAGCAGCCACCCTGTTATCCTGCAAGCCCTAGCGGCTCCTCCTCCATTGGAGTTAGGATGGTGATGAGCAAAACACCACCACCGGTCTGTGCCTTTCCCTGGTTTTCTGTGAATTTTTCTCCTTTGGGAACACATGAGAAAAATATTAATGGCCACACCAATGCAACCACAACACTTAATTGCTTTGCATGGTTACTGCAACATCTGTTGTCAATGGCCTGCATGTGGCTTTGGGCCATTCTGGTCCACCCATACAGCCATAGAACCATAGAAAAGTTACGGCACAGAAGGAGGCCATTTGGCCCATCTTGCCCATGCCAGCCTGAGGACACCCAGGTGCCATTTCTAATCCCACCTTCCTGCACCCAAACCCATAGCCCTGCAGTTTACAGCACTTAGGGTGCAGATCCAGGTACTTTTTAAAAGAGTTTAGAGTTTCTGCCTCTACCACCAACTTGGGCAGTGAGTTCCAGACACCCACTACCCTCTGTGTTAAAAAAAAGTTCTTCCTCATGTTCCCCCGACACCTTCTGCCACTTACCTTGAATCTATGTCCCCTGGTTCTAGAATTCTCCGCCAAGGGAAACAATTTTATCCTGTCCACTCTATCTATTCCCCTCATAATTTTGTACACCTAAATCAAGTCACCTCTCAGCCTTCTTTGTTCTAAGGAAAATAACCCCAACCTATCCAATCTCTCCTCATAGCTACACTTTTCTAACCCTGGCAACATTCTTGTAAACCTCCCCTGCACTCTCCCTAGAGCTTTTACGTCCTTCCTGTAATGTGGTGACCAGAACTGCACACAATACTCTAGTTGTAGCCTCACCAAAGTTTTATACAATTCCAACATTACATCCTTACTTTTATGTTCTATACCTCTAACAATGAAGGAGAGCATTCCATATGCCTTCTTTACAACCTTGTCTACTTGAACTGCTGCCTTCAGGGACCTGTGTACTTGTAGCCAAGATCTCTCGCTTCATCTACCCCTCATAGTATATTCCCATTTATTGTGTAATCCCTGTAACTGTTTGAACTCCCTAAATGGATGACCTCACACTTCTCTATGTTAAAATCCATCTGCCACTTTACAGCCCACTCCACCAACCCATCTATATCGTTTTGGAGATTACGTGGATCGGCAGTGTCAGGCTCATATCCCCTGACAGAGCTGCAGCAATCCCTTTCGAATGAGATGCTGTCTCCACCCATTGCCAAGGCAATGGTAGTTTCTCCCTCCCCAGCATCCACACCGTCACACTAAGCTATTCAGTGCTCCCCAAAGGGGCTTGAGCTTTGTCACTTATTCTGCAAGAACGGAGAAGTTGTTGACTCGCTTGACTGCGACACTGCAGATAGGTTCTCCGAACAGCCCCACAACTGCTGACCTCCTCTGTGACCTCCATCTAGATTTGCTTGGTTAGAGAGGGAGATCTCCTCTTTCTGTCCCTGGAGAAGAGGACTTCCTGCCTTGTTGAGTAGCCTGGAGGAGAACATTCAAAGAATCATTATTGAATTTTGGGGCCAGCCGGGATCTTGCCTCTGCCATGCCCACAGGTGGGTTTCCGCCATGGCTTTGTTGCCTGGACCGTGTACTGTTCCTTGGTCTGAGGCTGAAGGGGGTCAGCTTCAGGCTAAAAGCTTCCTGCTGGCCACAGCTTTGTTCAGGACTCTGGTTCTGGGGCCCTTTAAACATGCTGGCAGCATCACCGTCCACATCGGGTGACGATGCAACTGTCACCTTACCTCCTCCGCCTCTGAAAGCTGAGTGGTCGGTGACCCTACCTGCCGGCCATTAATTGGCTGGGCAGGCAGAGATTGCACTTCAAACAGAGGTCAGCTTGGAGGGTCTTCTCCAAGCGCTCCTGATTCCACCTCCACACCCCTGTCAGTCCCCAGCCATACACACAAAAAGTCACATATACATACGTTCACACTCATAAAAACATGTAGCATCCACATACACATTAAAAAAGATGCTTTTATGTAGGTTGCTTGATTTAGTTTCTCCCACAGCTAATTGGCAAGTCACAGCTTTATCTACTGGAGCAATTATGGAGCCATGGTGTCATTTAAGGCACAGAAGGAGGTTACCGGACCTATCGAGCCTATGCCAGCCCTCCGTAGAGCAATCTATTCAGTCGCACTCGCCCCATCCGATCTCCATAGCCCTGCAGGTTAATTTCCTTCAACTGCCCATCCAACTTCCTTTTGAAATCAATGATTGTTTCTGCTTCCACCTGCAGCTTTTGTCCAAAACCTTGAACCTATGTCCCCTAGTCCTTATGCCATCAGCTAATGATAAATAAATAAATAGATTATGCTTCATAAATAGAGCCATTGAAAACAGAAGCTGGGAAGTTATGCTGAACCTTTGTAAAGCTTTGGCTATTGTGTCCAGTTCTGGTCATCCCATTTTAGGAAGGATGTGAGCATCCTTGAAAGGGTGTAGAAGAGATTTACCAGCATAGTTCCAGGAATGAGGGGTTTTTGCTACAAGGTTTGAGAAGCTGAGGTTGTGGTTCTCCTTGGAGCAAAGGAGATTGAGGGGAGATTTGATGGATGTGCACAAGATTATGACAGCTTTGGATGAACTAGACAATTGTATCAAAGTAAACTGCATAATTTCTTAAGAGTGAACAAGGGATTTTAATTCCGTCAGTACCATAATATAAAGAAATCAAGACTCATTTAAAATTGAAAGGAAAGTGGATTAAAACAGGAAGTGAAAAGGATGCTTATATACTATAGTTGAGCATCATTACCTATAGCACTCACTGGGATCTGACAAATTCTATCATACAGACATTCACTTGTCCAGACCATATCTCCTAATTATTGCTTAATTGAATTATTTATATTTAATGAAATGTCCTTCTTGCACCTTTAACCACTTTTTATTTCTTTTTATTCTGAAATGGGTCAATACCACCCAATTCGATGGTCATCTCTCCCAGAATTCTTTTTGTGAATCCTGTCAATCTGACTTTCCATTTCACATAACATCAAAACCTTGTTCTTCAAAATTATCTTGACGCATTTACCCTGCTTTACCTTCCTATGGCATTCAACACACTATCACTCCACAACTCCCTAATGCTTTTCCATGGCCTATCTCCATGGGACCACCCTCACTTAGTTGCACTCCTAATTGTGTGACTTAACAAGTGAATCTCCCATGTTTTTTCTTCCATGTAATTTCTACAGGACCCCAGGGTTTCACCTTTGGCCAGACTTCCACTTCAAAGTTACTCTACCTCATCCAATGATCTTTAGCCATACTGCCATTCCTTATGACGACTTCTTCAAAACTTTGTTCACTAACCTCCTGAGCTCCATCCTAACAAATTTCAACTCATCCAAAGCTGCCCCCTATTGTTCAATATGCTAAGTTCAGAATCCTCATTTATGTTTACGAAGCCCCCCACACCCTCACCTCACTCTAACTCTGCAAATGCTACCAGCCCAAGTCTTAGCCTGTGCCCTCTGAACTTACAGATGTAGTTTCTGTCTACCACTTCATGGTAGACAGCATCTTTCAGCATCTTAATCCTACTCTCCACAATTCCTGCTGTGAACCCCCTGTACTTTGTTGACCTATCATCAACCCTAAATTCCCTGCAACATTTTATTGTATTATTTATTATTATTATCTCTAAGAAGGTTAATTTGGCAATCCCAGCTAGGAACCACGTTCAAATACAGCATTAGTCAATGATAACACTGTTAGCCCAATTCCCCAAACCATGTCCTTTTTCCCCAAATGTGCTTAACTGGTAAGAGCTTGGGATGCTGAATTTTGACTTAGATTGTCATATACCGATATTCTAAAGCCATAAAACTAAAATGGTATTGCCAATTAGAGCACTGATTATTAGTGATGTGCCCTCTGCTATCTTCCATGAAAGAACAAAGATTTCATCACACTTTGTGTTTGTCTAATTCAGAACGTTTCTTGATCTCATTTTTCTTTATCTCAGGATGACCAATATGGTTTTACATTGTTGTGTGTCTTCATTCCAGGTGTAAAAATAATGAAAAAGGAGAAGCAGGCAGTGTTTGCAGAAGATGATGAAAAGGACTGAGACAAATTAACTACTTGATCATTACAATAGAGAAGAGTCATTCATTCTATTGGGCCCATTTCCTTCTGTGTGCGTGTTTTTTTCCTGCTTTACTAAATACATATTCATGTAAACTGTATGCTGATCTAAGAAAATCGATAAACTTTATTGAATTCAGTTAGAAAAATGAATTGTCACTGGTATAGTTGGTTTAAGATTCTTGTTACGTCATTATTACTTTATGTACTAATCATTAGATTAAAAAAATAGACTCTGTAAAGCTTTGAAGTTTGATTCATTTAATACGTTAGCCTAAATGTTTCCCTCCCAGCACTGAGAGAACTCGTCTCAGGAGTCCCAAAGTGGAGGAATGTGGAGTTGCAATTTCAAACTTACTTGCTGATTTCCAACAGGTACCACTTTCCCCAGGGTGGGAAACATAGTGGTTCACAAGCTGACGATCACGTAACGTGACAATGGGATCCCCATTCAAATGCCTGCTGCAAATGAAATATTTGTGGGTTCCTGAATGCTGTGAGAATCATGCCAGGTAAGTCAGTTTGTGAACCTTGGGAGATACCTGCTGTGAAGGCTGGAACCTTTGGATAGGGAAGTTCAAAAGCTCAAAAGTTCAAATATCATAATATCATCATAAGTGAAATGTGCTTTAATGCAGATTTATCATAGGACTCTGTCATTAAAAGGTAAGTGGCCATTAAATGGATCAGTATTGTATAAATGTTCATATACATTATAGTATTTTATCCAGTGGGTAAACTTCATAGTATTGAAAATTGGATTAAATGGGTCAGCTGGACACTGGGGTTTGTAAAGTTCAGAGATCTTTTCAGACTTAAAAAAAAGAGCCATTGCCAGACCTCTCTGATTGAAACTCCATTGAATCTTTAAAAAAAAAGCAGATGGCTAAACATCTGGTCAGGCAACTTTAAATAATCCATTGAGCTCTTTGAGGTCTGTTTATTCAGCTGTGTAATATGATCTCATCATGAATGTATGGCTGACTTGCAAGCCCCACTAATGGATTTAGCTCAGTAGGAGTTGTTGACACAGCTTTGAGGGGACTGTGTGCTTTGTTTGACAATTTTATGAACATATAATAGAATTAAATGTTTTGAAGAGGATTTTGAATGACCATTTGTTGATTTTGATAGAATGATGAGTAAAGTCCAGGCGTTTGCAAGGGTTACATTCCCACGACATCTTGCAAACGGCGAAATTGCGAATGGGGAACATGCTTTTGAATAAGACTCAATTAAATAGGTTCCAGCCATGTAAGGGTAGTACTAGCTTGGGTAGTTACTCTCCAGCAAAATTGTGATGCAGTATAGGACAGATGGGAGGGTGTCTGAGCAATACATCGCTGAAGATTTAAAATTGAAGAGAGCCATGATTGCAGCTCCGGACCCAGCAATTCAGACATTTCCAGGTTAATCCCTTCATTCAGGCTGCACTTCAGCTGAAACCATTCCAGTGTCTGCATGGAATGGTTGCTGTCTCCCCAGGGAAAGAAGAGAGATGGAGAAGAAACTGCGGATAAGCGAACATTGCTTGTGCGATGCATGATGGTCTGTACAAAGTACAAAGTGCGGGTAAGTGAAAACACAAATGAGGAAGTCACAGATGGCAGGACTTTACTGAACTTGTGATAAATGTTTTTCAAGGGGAGTTTCAATGGTTTTGTGTTTGATTGTCAGCTTTATGAGCTTCTGAGAATGGCAGTTTTTCAACAGGAGTTTGAATGGCTTTTTGTTTATAATTTCTTGAGCATTTCAAAAGCTTACAAGTATTTTTATATGGCTCATGACTTCTATACATAGTGGATCCTGGGTGAGTGGGCATTGATGGGGTAGGCAGGATATGGGAGATATGAGAGGGCATGCAGGGATATGAGGGTGGTTGGAGGGTGAGGGCCAGTGGGCCTAACAACCATGTGAAGAACTGTGCCGATGTCCCAGTGAACAGAGGCGGGCTTTCTAACCTGCCAGTCTCAGCATCCGCCCGCCTCAATTTCCACCTCGAACCTGCATCAGGGGGAGGTGGCCTCAACTCCAACCTGCATCCAACTCTCAGAGATCAAATTTTCAGGTGAATGGGCCAACTTTCCAAAATCGGGAATTCGACATCAAGAAGTGAGCCTTGACTCACGCTTCCAGAACCGAAGATGAAAATTCAGCCCATTGTCTTTGTACAAAGGTGACATGATAAGGGGTAATGCCCTGATATTCTTCTGCTATTCAGAACTGTCATTGCGTAAAGTCATTTACGATGCTAGTTCTGCTGAGATTAATTCCAAGGGTTTACAGCCCACAACCACTTACTATTTCACTTCAACAAGTTCTAAGTTGGATATTTCAAATAATTAGTTCCAGTGCATGCAACTTGAAACAGGCATTCACAACTGATGGGATCAGTTTTTGAGAAAATCTAATTCAATAAAATGAAACTCACCAATATAGACATAATTTCCTGTCTGCAAGGGCAACAGATATTCTATTCACTCTTACCCATTTCCTAGGGTCAGTGTCAGGGAAATTTAAATATTTCAGATGGAACCCTATTGGGATGGTATGGGGGAGGTGTGCACAGGAAAGAAAATATAAAATAAGTGTATCAAAGATATGTGGGTGGTTGGGGGGAGCAGGGAGATAGAGGGAGGAAGAGGATGAAGTTCTTAAAGATGATGGTTGGTTGTGTTGCAAATGAATTTCATTGTCAAAAAACTGAAATGCTCTGGGTCCTTTAGAAATGTTGCATGCCAGTACTGTACACCAGTGGGAACGTTATGAAATGGTGAGAGACACCTGTCTGTGATATTTATTACCATCATTGCTGCGGTTTGTGAGTTTGGGAGAGACTCCTTCACTTGCCTGAAAATGGCAAGTGCTTGGATCACAGCAGCACATTTTGGGTATGGTAAAGATGATGGGAAGCATGGCAAAGTAGCTGGGCTTGGGCTGGAGTGATCAAATCCTGCAACCAGTTCCTCAGTAAAAAAATTGCGGCGTTACTTTTAAACCTATAATTTTTTTAAAAATGTAATTCTTCAAGTGAGTCCCACACTTGTTGGATGCATAACCAGGTTTTTCTCATCAGATCATCTTTTAAGACTCTGGGGCATGGAACTGCCCAAGGAAGGAGGTCCCTGTCCCTGCTACACACCCCCTCCCCGCCTTATAATGATAACCTTGTTTCAGGTGAGAAGAGGCTCTACCCTCACAGGGCCACATAGTTTCTTCAACCAAATGCTTGGAAACTGCTTACCAGTGTCCTGGCCTAAAATTTTTCCCATTTCAATGGATTCTGCTAAAGCTAAGGTGTAAATGGCTGTGAATGATGTGTTTATTTGTATTTGCAAATAAGTGGTTCAGTTTGGTTGGTGATGATAAACATATGGCCACTGTCTGTCATATCATAATCAAGTCATTGCAGTTTAGTCCAGGAAACAGAAACCTGTCACAACAGCACATGTTGGTCTTGATCTTCCTGGTAGCTTGGTTCCCATTTTCAATAAATATGATGACCTTGGTGAATTAACTTGAAGACTTTCCAGGTAGCTACCTGGGCGCGGGGAGACAGAAGGTGATTACAATATTTGGTCTTACTTTAGATATTTTTTAAAATATATAAAATTAGGAGATAATTGGAAATTCAGGCCCTAATTATTTTATTCCAAGATTTTGGTTCATTCACTCAGCAAAGGCATTGATACAAGTAGGAAGTTGATTTTATTGGATAAATTGTATTTTATGATATAACTTAATATTGAACCCTGATAAACGAAAAATAAATTTGAGCAGACTTTAAAAATCAAATCATGTTCAATAAGTACAGTAAGTCCTTGTTTTAAGTTGCCCCAATTTAAGTTGTTTTGTTTTAAAGTTGTTTTTGTTTTAGCTCCGTTTACCCCCAATTTAAGCTGTGATTTCCGCTTTAGAGTTGTTTTGTGTCATCACCTTCCTCGTATCATTGCCGTTGGTTTTCATTGCGCACAAATGATCACGGGCCATCGCTGCTCATCTTCATTACTGTCCATCTTCAGTGGTGCATGCGTCAATCACCTGTTGTCATCGCGCAGCACGCACCGTCATTGCGTGCCAGCTCCTTTCCTGTAACGCCGGACCGTGAGCTGATGGGTACCATTGTTAAGGAGGGTGTTTGTACTTATTCGAGGCAACATCGATTTTTTAAAAAAATCCCAGAGGCATCCAAAGCTGGAGTGTTTTTCAAGCAAAAAGTTGGATTTAAATTTGATTTGAATTTTGGAGTTTCAGGAGTGCCTGCTGTAAGTGATTCTTTTAAATTCCTTTTAAACATGATCCAGGAATGCTCAGTAAGTGCTGGTTGTGTGTCTGCTGCTATAAGAAAACAAGAAAAGCCACCAGCCTAGCGGTAAAATTGGACGTTTAAAATGTCTTGAGGCTGGTGAGTTTTATCTAATTTTAATTTATACAGGATTTCTTTTATATTTAGTGTTTTATTTTATTTTGCAAGCTATTTCAACTAGGAATGCACAGTGCTGCACATGTATGGTGCAGTATTTCAACTTGTACATTCCTTTTATCCAGGCAAGAAATGTTCGACCGAACCTAACTCCAGCTTTGACATTAATTCCTATGGGAACCCATAATTCAAATAATGTTGTTTCCCTTAAAGCCGTAATTCCCAGAAACACAACTACAACTTAAAAAGAGGGCTTACTGTAACTAGCTTTGACTCTTATAAAAGGGCAAAACATATGCTAAATAATTACGATCATCACTACATGTTACCTTGACACAATGGATGGGGCTGTTTGTGAATATGTGGTAACTTGACTGAAACATAGAAGATCCTGAGGGGGCTTGACAGGGTGGGTGTGGAGTATTTAAAAAGTACTTAGATGAGCACTTGAAACACAATAGCATACAGGGCTACGGGCTTAGTGCTGGAAAATGGGATTAGAATAGATAGGTGCTTGATGGCTGGTACGACACTTTAGGCCAAAGGGCTTTCTTTTGTGCTGTATAACTCTATGATTCTATGACTCTAGGATGTTTCCTCTTGTAGAAAAATCTAGAACTAGGAGTCACTGTTTAAAAATAAGGGGTCACCCATTTAAAACAGAGATGAGGTGAAATCTTTTCACTCAGAAGGTCGTGAGTTTCTGGAACTCACTTCCTGAAAAGGTGGTGGAAGCAGAGTCTTTGAATATTTTAAGGCAAAGATGAATAGGTTCTTAGTAAGCAAGAATCTTGGTGGAATACAGATTTCAGGTTACTATCAGATCAGCCAACATCTTATCAAGGAACTGAATAGCCTTCTCCTGCTCCTTGTTCATAACGTAGGATGAGGAGAGACAGGGCCATGAATTAACTGTAGGAAAGAGTTTACAAATTCTCTATAAATTAAACACTATCTAGAGAGATTCATGAAGATCATAACTAAGCATTGCCCATTAAAATCATCTGATTTTGACAGATCCACACTGATTTTAATCTTTCAAACGGTGGTTGAAAAATTGACAGCAACCAAAAATCTGTGGTCCTTATGGTGCATTCCCACCATTCCTCCACTGGCAGAGTGCCAAAGGGGCAGCAATTTAGACTGGGTCTCACAATTGGAATTCTACAGGTCTTGCAAGGGGCAGAGCCTCTTCCCTCTCATAACAAACCAGGGGGAAGAGACAGGAGGGGGAATCTGAGAACCACGAGTTACCACATCCCTAACCCTCACAGGGACTCAGCATTGTTATTAGTACATCACTAGGCATACCAAACCACCAAATAGTAGTACTGGATCATATCTAGTGGCTAGACCTAGAGCCTGAAGAAAAGCAGGGACACTTTTTAAAAAGTTATTTAAGTATGACCTCGAGTGTTGCTGAAAAAAAGAGATATGCTGTTGAAGCTTTTTGTCTTGCACTCATCAGGACAGTTTGCAAGAATACCAATAGTAAAGGGAACAACAATTTATACTGCATGAGAAGAGAGTGCCAATTGGTTACAAGTAAATTCTGATTGTGAAAGGCATTGCCATGGAGAATGCACAAGGGAGCAGTTAATGACCAAGCATTTGTTTAGGTTAAAACCAGGCAGGTCAACTCTGATTGGTCAAGGTATTTCGATGGTGAATGAACCAGGGAATGGCTGTCCCCCAAGCTTTTATTTAGTTGAAAAAGGAACAGTAGACCACATATGATAGAATTTTACATTATGTTTGAAAGTGAGATAGTTCAATCTGAAGCCAGGGTGTTAAATTTAAACAAAGGAAATTATGAAGGTATGAGGGGCAAATTGGCTGGGGTGGATTGGGAAAATGCATGGTGAGGTATGATGGTGCATAGGCACTCATACATTCCCCTTAAGGCACAAAAACCCAATAAGAAAAGTCAGTCAACCCTGGCTAACAAAGGAAGTAAAGATTGTGTATGATTAAAATAAAAGGCTTATAAAGTTGCCAGAAAGAATAGTAAGGATTGGGAGGATTTTAGAATACAGCAAAGGAGGACCAAGGAACCGATAAAGGAAGGGAGAATAGAATATGAATGTAAGCTAGCAAAAAACATAAAAATAGACCGTAAAAGCTTCTACGTAAAGGTGCATAAAAAGGAAAAGATAAAAAGGGAACGTTTGGCTAAGACAAATGTGGGTCCATTACCAGAAGAGTCAGGAGAATTTATAATAGAGAATAGAAAAATGGCAGAGAAGCTAAATTATTACTTTGTGTTTGTCTTCACTGAGGAAGACACAAGAAATCTCCCAGAATTGGAGGTCAAAGGGACTAGGGAGAATGAGGAATTGAAGGAAATTTGTATTAGTAGGAAGGTTGTATTGGAGACATTAATGAGACTGAAGACTGATAAGTCCTTGGGACCTAATGATCTACACCCTAGAGTGTTGAAAGAGGTAGCGATGAAGATAGTGGATGCATTGGTGATCATCTTCCAAAATTCTATAGATTCTGGAATGGTTCCTACAGATTGAAAGGTAGCAAATGTCACTCCACTATTTAAGAAGCGGGGGAAAAGAGAGAAAAAAGGAACTGCAAAGCTGTTAACCTTACATCAGTAGTAGGGAAAATGTGAGAATGTATTATAAAGGATGTGATAAAAGGACACTTGGATAATAATGATCTGATTGGGTATAGTCAATATGGATTTATGAATGGTAAATCATGTTTGATAAACCTGTTGGGAGTTTTTTGAGGATGTTACTAACAGGATTGAAAAACGGGTGTCTGTGGATGTAGTTCGTTTGGATTTTCAGAAGGATTTTGATAAAGTGCCACATGGGGGGCTGAATATTCCCCCCATTGAGGGGGGAAGTTGATGGGCGGGCGGGCTTTTGATCGAAGGCGTGGCGCCATTTTACGTGGGCTGGCCAATTAAGGCCCGCCCAGCGAGATGTCTGCAGGGAAGCGCTGTGCACTCCCTGTGCGGGCAGGGGGAAATGCCTAAAATCGAGAGTGCGCTCTTTTGTGCATGCACAGGAAAGAACGCACTCATCTCCCTGAGGCTAAGTGCTTCCTCAAGGAGATCGCCTCTACTTTCAAAAATATTAAAAATAGGAAAAAAAAATCCCTTACATGCCCCCTCATGTGACAATATCACATGAGTTGGGACATGTTCATAATTTCCAAAAAAAATTTTATTAAAATTTTTAAAATCCTACATGAAACCTCATCCCATTTGTGATGAGGTTTCATGTTTTTTTTACTTCCCACCGGGGCTCCTGGCCTGCCCGCCAACTTTAAGGTTGGATGGGCAGGTCCACTAACTACTTTAATTGAAGTATCAATGGCCTCAATTGGCCATTGACAGGTCGGCAGGCGCGCAGCTGATTTTGCTGCGCTCCTACCTTCCGGAAAATTTAAATGGGGCGCAGTGATGTCAGGAGTTCCGCCCGACGTCACTGCGCAGCCTTTTACGTGTCAGCGAGTGTGGCCTGCCCCAGAAAGTTGGTTAGCAAAGCTAAAGCATGTGGGATAGGAGGTAATATATTGTCTGGGTTAAGAACTAGTTAACAGGCAGAAAACAGAGAGTAGGAATAAATGGGTCATTCTTGCTGTGACTAATGGGGATCAGTACTCAGGTCCTAGCTGTTCACTACATGTCAATGACTTGAATGTGGGACCAAATGTAATACTTCCAAGTTCATGGATGACACAAATTAGGTGGGAATGTGTGCTGAGGAAGATGCAAAGCAGCTTCAAGAGGATCTGGGCAGACCTGGTGAGTGGGCATGAACATGGCAGATGGAATGTAATGTGGAAAAATGTGAGGTTATGCACTTTGGTAGGAGGAACAGATGCACAGACTATTTCTTAAATAGTAAGAGATTAGAAAGTATAGATGCACAAAGGGACTTGAGTACCCTCATTAATAAGCCACTAAAGGCTAACATGCAGTTACAGCAGGTAATTAGGAAGGCTAACGGTATGTTGGCCTATATCACAAGAGGATTTGAGTACAGGAGTAGCAAAGTCTTGCATCAATTGTATAAAACTTTGGTTAGACTGCACCTGCAGTAGTGTGTGCAGTTTTGGTCCCCTTTCCTTAGGAAGGATAGGACCAAACTATGAACAGAGATTGGGAAAACTGGGCCTGTGTTTTCTGGAGTTTTGAAGAATGAGAGATGATCTCACTGAAACCACCAAAATACTAAAAAGGATCGACAGAGTAGATGTTTTGCCTGGTTGGGGAATCTAGAACCGGGGGACACAATTTCAAAATAAGCAGCAAGCCACTTAAAAATGAGATAGGGAGAATCTTTATTTACTCAGAGGGTTATGAATTGGAATTTTCTACCCCAAACGGCTGTGGAAGATCAGTCATTGAGTCTGTTTATAGCAGAGATTGACAAATTTCTAAATGCTGATAACATAAATGGATATGGAATAGTATGGGAAAAAGACATTGAAGTGGATGATCAGCCATGATCATATTGAATAGTGGAGCAGACTCGATAGGCTGAATGACCTACTCCTGCTCCAATGTTCCTAATGTGTGGACATACTCTTTCTGTTTGCAAAGGACAGGGCCCTGTGTGTGAAAACTGAAGCATTAATTGTGTAATTATGCACAAGTGAGCCATGCTGCGAGCCCAATTAATAATCTTAAATTTGTTTTCAGTATAATTCTTGGCACAATCAGGATTGTTTAATAAGTGTTGTCCAATTGTGGAATCACATCTAATGTTGAACACAATGTTTTGAGTTTTGCAAGCATGGGCTGCTTGGGTACGGTCAGTGCTTTGCCTGCTATGAAGAGCTCAAGAGACATGCTGTTTGATATGATCCACCAGTCTTTGGTATGTTCATGCCTGGCACCACAGTGGCACTGAACGTCATATATCACATTACTCATTTGTGTGATAGGCAGAATATCTTTTTGGCTTGACAGTAGTGCCCTTATAGTGGAGAATACCACAAAATGCTAAACAAAAGCTTGAGGGATAGCCATTCCCTGGTTCATTCTCCATGGCAATGCCTTGACCAATCAGTCAACCAGTCTGGTTTGAATTTGAACAAAAACTTGGCAGTTAACTGTTACCTGGTGCATTCTCCATGGCAAAACCTTTACCAGGGTCCACTTGCCAACCATTCAGCACTCTCTTTCCATGCAGTATAAATTGTTGTTCCCTTTACTATTGGTATTCTTGCAAACTGTCCTGGTGAGTGCAAGCTGAAAAGCTTTGATAGCATGTCTCTTGTTTCAGCATTACTCATGTTTTATAATACTAAATGACTAAATATGACCTCCCTAAGGGGCATCAGAGGGTTTCACATGCTTATTTGTTTGTGGGGCCATGTTGTAATTATGCTTGTACAGCTGCCTTGCTGACTTTCAATATGCAGTACATAGTTATTCATCTGCCAAATTCACAATCAAGCATGAGAATCAACCAGCTGTGTTTAAAACAACTATAATGCTGTCATTTAACCACAAAGGCAGTTTCATTGTTGGCAATAAAGCCGGACCAATACTACAAAAGGAACCATTCCTTTTGATTGGAAATTGTTCATATCACTCTTTATATTTAAGAAAGGTGAAAAAAGGAAACCAAGAAATTATAAACCAATTAGCTGGACATCTGTTATCAGGAAATTGGCAGTGTCTCTAAGTAAGGATAGAGAGAGCCTTGAAAATTTTAAGACCCACATTGATTTGAAGAGGGTTGAGCATTCCTGAAGGACCTGGATTTTTTGGAGTGATGACTAAAGTTGTGGACAGAGAACTGACAATGGAAATAATCCAAGTGGACTTCCAGAAGGCATTTAATAAAGTCTTTGTTAAGAAACTGTTTGTTAAAGTTGAAGCTCATGGAATTGAAGGCAAATTATTAACCTGGTTAAGAAAGTGGTCGAGTGGCAGGAAGAGTGAATAGAGATGGGCAGGTACTCTAATTGGCAGAATGAGACTAGTGGTGGTGATTTTTCCAGAGAAGGGGAGTCGGGTTTGCATGCAAGTAGTTAAATCCCCTTAAATTGGAGGCAGGTCGGGATTCTAACATCATCTTTCCCTCTTCCAAGTTCCTGCAGGACAGAATCAGCTGGAGGGACATGTGACTCACAACACAGGGTCTATAGGCAGTTGATCAGCTCCCTCGACATGTCTGAACACCAGTGCCTCAGGAGGCTCAGAGTCTCGCAGCAGGCCACTGCTGACATTGCAGCCTTCTAGAAAAGTGGAGCAGGTGGGCATGCATTGCCACTGGTTGATAAGGTGTCTGTCACAGGAGGGCCTGCCCACATCTACTACCCATCTGTGTCTTTGTCTCTCATCAAGTTATAAGCTCTCTTCTGGAAGGAGAGAAAGCAGCAAAATGTATATGTTCATCATGATGGCTTGTGTGAGGAGAGAAGGAGAGCATTTGTGGAGAGTGAGTATGAACCATAGGTGTGAGAAGGCTGTGTGCATATGCGTGTGAGTGTTAGCTGCTCAGATGGAGATGTGCAGAGAGAATAAGTGGAGCTACAAGATGTATTATCTAGAGAAGTGCTATGTAGGAGAATACTGTGAAAGTCAGAATGTGGGGCTTGGTACCTGAAAGTCTTACACCATTCACCTTTCCAGCCCTCCTGGTCTCCTTGATCCTCTTTGTGCAATGTCTCCAGGTCTGAAGGAGCACACTCGTGCTGCTGACTTCTTCGGCCACTTCCATCCACACTTGTTTGGTTTGTGGTGTTATGACCAGGTTAGCAGGTGTGTAACTCGGTGTAAGAAATAAGCCAACCAAGTTCCTTAAGTTAACAAGTAAAGAGTTAGATTTATTACTAAAGTTCACTTAGGCAAAGATGCAAAAAATATTAAGAAAAATTCTAAAATGTACAAATATGTCCAACTACCCACTAATGTAAAAACAACACACTCAAAACCCCTACAAGCATGCAAAAAAGAAATAAAACTCTGCAAGTATTAGATCGTAAAATTTGGCCAAATAAAATGTCTGAAAAAAAATATTCAAGGATTGTTCAGATGCTAATTTACATCTGAAGGGTCACTTTCCACAGGAGCTGCTGGTACTTGAGTTTCATACTGGAGTAGTCACATTGCATTGGTGGTTGATTCTTTTTTTTCTCGGAGACAGTGGTGTTAATTTGAAATTCTTGTTTAAGAACTCTCTTTTTGCAGCAATGAGGTGGATTTTCAAATCACAAACAGCCCAGATTTGATGAGAGAGGTTTTAGAGAAAAAGAGAGATGGGGTAAGGCTGTTGCCCCTGTGCTAGCCTCTCACTGACTATATAAAATCCAGGAGCTGGATCATGTGACTTGCCTCTCATTTCAATCTGTGTTTATTTTAGCCACTGTCTCAGAGCTCCATAGACTGTGTCTCCATAAAGCAGGAGTGAGTCTTTATAGTATGGGCCAAAAGCTATCAAAAAAACTGAACTTTGAACTAATCTGCAGGGCTATGGGTGCAGGAAGGTGGGATTAGAAAGGGCACCTCGGCCTCCTCGGTCTGGCATGGACAAGATGGTCTGTCTGGCTTCCTTCTGTGCTGTAACTTTTCTACGGTTCTATGCTTCCTTCTTGAACAAATATCTCTGAACAGCAGTTAACATTAATACAAAGCATATGTTACGTAACATTATTAGACCTAAGACTTCAATAATGATTCAGTCCACTTTGAATTTTTCTCCTGATTTTTTAAACGGCTGTTCTGTTTTATGTCTAAAATAATATTACAAAGAAATAAAAATGCAGCTGCCAAGCCACTCAAAGTACATTACAAAATAAACGTCAAACAACAACAACCTTTCATGTCGCTTGTCACACTTAATGGGCAGAATTTTGTCAGGCAGGGGCGGTTGGGCTGACTGCCGCCCACGATCGGGCTGGACCACGATTTCACACTGACAGGTCAATTAAGGC